>NC_051156.1:176796556-176883266 GCF_013339745.2 Dermacentor silvarum
GGCTACAAGCCTGAACAGGAGTTTGTCAGATCACACTCGTTTTATAAGTGCTAAAGCATCCCACATTGATATCACATCTTCATGACAGTCAGTCGTTTTGTACACATCACGTACTTTCACAACCATTTCAACAAAATAATCATGCACAGATCGGCCTTTAACATCACAGTGTCTATATGCCAACAGAGAACGCCAGACTGCATGCAGCCCGAGTAAGAAGATAACGTCCATCTGTTCACAATCGCGTTCAGGAGGCAGAAAACGAATGCCATGTGGATTTAGGGGTAGGTCTATCTTTAAAGTTCTCTGTAATATATCCCAAAAGAATATAGCATTATTACAGTCAATAAAAACATGTTCAATAGTTTCAGCTTTGTTGCACAGAAAGCATCTGCTACCCCAAGGCACATAAATGCCCTTTTCTTCTAACCACGTTTTAACCGGTAAGGTTCCCGTGTGAAGCTTGAAGAAAAAAGTTTTAACGTTGGCTGGTATCTGCATATTTTTAACCCTCTTGAGTACGTCTTGCCCACGCCCTTCGTGAAACATTAACCGATACAATGGTACAGGGAACACACTCTCCACAAGATCCTTCATAAGACGCTTTCTTTTTACATTGGAGAGGTACTCAAGGGAAAATCTTGCTCTGAGGAACCGATAGGACGTAATAACTTCGCGCAGGAACCGTGACATTGTGTAACGAGGGCCAATGGCCGATGATACAAAAAAATCGGGTATAACACCTGCTAACATGGCTTGAAAAAAACAACACAGAAACGGGTCTCTTTCATCTCTTAGCAATATAAAACGCGTTACAACTTGCTGAAGAAACAAGTGGCACAACGATAGACCACCTCTCTTTACTCGACGAAACAAATTTGTCCTTGATGTTCGCTCCCACGTAGAGCACCAGATAAACGTGGCAAAGATGCGGTGAAATTTTTGAATGTGCTTACGCGTGCAATGCAGTGCCTGCAGAAGATACATAATTTTCGCGGCGAGAAAAACGTTACAAATAGTGGCGCGTGCAAAAATGGACAATTCACGGCCGCCCCATGCTTCGGCCATCGCACGCATTTCATCTGTTTTTTCGAGCCAGAGTGACTCGTTCTCACGATACCTATCCAAAGGTACCCCCAGATAAATGCTAGGTGTGCTGAGCCATTTAATATTTTCAAAAACACCGGGCGTGACATTCCACTGGCCATGCCACAGACCAATACTCTTTTGCTTATTAATTTGACTGCCGCTTTTCTCGCAAAACTTGTCAGTAATTCTTAATAATGAACTAACACTCTCTCTATCTACAGCAAACAGGGCAACGTCATCGGCATAAGCTAAAACACGGACTTCACACGATTGTATCTTAAACCCCCTGATTCCTGTACTATTAAGTATTTTTCTACAGAGCGGTTCTAAGAATAAAGCAAAAAGTAAAGGACTTAACGGACAACCCTGTCGAACAGAAGAGAGTACTTGTATGCGCTGTGAAAGTTCACCATTAACAATTAAATTGGTACATGAACTTTGATATGCCATTTTGATGCCTTTACATATGATGGCACCGAGTCCAACGTAATTCATTAACAAGAAGAGAATACTATGGGGTACCATGTCAAAAGCCTTAGCTAGATCTATTTGAAGCATAGCTACTTTGAGGAGAGCGCTATCACAATATTCTAAAATGCTTCTAGCTACATGAATGTTTGTAAATATTTTCCTACCCCTAATGCCGCATGTCTGGTGCGGCCCAACTAACTTCCGTATAACTCCCTGCAGCATTGCGCCACAAACGCATTTGCAGAGAGCTACACAGACGCGCCTTATATATCTAACACTCCTCCGTGTACCCGCGCTCTTGCTCGGGGCGGTGCCGCCGCCTACGAGCAGAAAAGAGAAGTACTGCATTATGACACTAACGCGCACCGACAGTGAACGCTTCGGTGGTCTCAGCACTACGACGCCTCGATGCCAGCATTCGAAGGGACGCTGGCATCAAGAAGCACTACCAACGCCACCTAGGTGGCGTTCACCGTACTCAGCACAGCGGAGCGTGGCCTCCGCAATTAGCTCTGAAAATGTTTCTGAAGTTGATCGCGGAGGCTGCAATTACGACGCGCTGTACGCGCTGATTTGACTCGGTGACGATTCAGTTACGTGCTTTGTCTTGCGCGTTGTATTAGTGTGTCAGTTACGTGCTTCGTCTTTCGCGTTGTGCTAGCGTGTGCAGCGTAGTGCAGCTTCCATATGCACGATGGTTGCTCATGGTCATCGACGTTGGTAGTCGTGATGGAGGAGACGTGCCACCAGGCGTCAGCGTGGGTGCATCAACGCCTAAGGGCGCTTTAGCCACAAAACACCAATAGACATTATATATCAATGTGCAATAAACATTACACTACTTCTGTGAAGACACGTTTCACTTGCGTGTTCTATACCGATTCCTATATAAGAGGGATCAACCACATTTTTTTCAAGTGAGTTTCACTGAAATTCTTGATTGAAATCTTGCTTAAAACGGTGCACATATATGAATGGTTCTCCAGTATTCTTGGTTCTCCATTTTTCTTAACCTTGCAGAATAATAAATGCAAAGGGTATTCACAGGCTACATTTCACACGATGTAAATCCATTTGACCCTGTTCAATGGAATCGCAATTAATGGCAGCTGACTCCGAAATTCAGGAGCTTAATCGCCGAAAGAACTGTACAGTTATTATGCGTGTTTGCGTTCGCGCTGCCTCAGTCACACATATAATTACTTATTAGTCAGAGTCATTAGCACGGCTTATCGCAACTGTAATCGTTTAAAGTATATGGTCGATGCAGATACTGAACCACCGATTTTATACACGGGAATACCGACTGGTCGTGGCGACGCCATTCAGCTTTATTATTGTTTTAGAAACTATTTTAGCATGTATATTTCAATTCAGGTAAACTACAATCTTTTTTTTTCTGGAGCTGTCTCTGTATCCTTCGTCAAGACAAGACATATATGTATTCAAGCGATTCAGCCGTCTCTGTATTAAAACCAGTCTTCCTAGCCAGGTAATTAAGACGTGAAGTTATGCTGTTCTTTTCAATAATTCCTTCGTAGAACAATATTACACGCACGCAAGCTTTCACGAGCCTGCACCAGCAGTATATCACGTAGGAAAGAAAATGTCCAATGAGTAATAAATAATCACAACACTACCACAAGCTAAGAAGAAAATCACTCAATAGGTTCGGAGAAATCCACAATGCTCGGCGGTTGCGATGTATCTGGTATCTTTGTTATTCTTTATCGTTTTTCTTTCTTTTTCTAAGAATCGATGCCGTGGATATGAGCACAAAGGTCAAAAGATTGAGAATGCGTAGAGTTTGCATTATAGATACCTCGGGTCCGTCAGGCCTGTTCGTCTGCCCTTTCCTCATTTCACGTATAAAGTTGCGGGCATCACGAGTTCGCGGTTTTGAAATGGTTCCCCAGTTGAAACTTATAGGCGCCATTGTATACAATTTTCATCAATACTGTAGCACACACAAAAAACGCGTTTTATTTATTTGTTATTTAACAATGTGGAGATCCATGATATTTTGTTTTGTAATTCAAGGGCCTACAAACCGCTATCGGAAGAATAATACAAAATGAAAGAGGTCAAAAGGAAAGAATGTTATCAACTAGGTAGTGGCACGCAGCTGCAAATGAAACACATAGGGGTTTCTCAGAAAGAAGTTTCGCTGTTAAAAAAAATCATCCTGCTGCGGGGACTAAGTTTCTTGGACTGCGAATATTTATGTCTGAAAACCCCACTTTGCTTTCCTTCGTAGCTTCTTCCTACTCTCAGCGGGATGCTAATTTTTTCCTTTCATAAAAATGCCACAATTTTGCAGGTGTACGCAGAATGGATATGACATGTGCAACAGGTGTTTTTATTGAGTTCTTGTTGGTTAACTCGTTTGTACTGTGAATTCCTCCCCAAACATCTATTGCTTTTCGGTAGTATATACACACCCAAATGGAGTGGGCGAGTGAATTGTTAATTTATTCACCCAATGAATCAACCTTTCGTAGACAGCGGGACAATACTTTTCAGGATATTAACGCCCCAGCGTTAACGGCTCTATATCGCGGAAAGTCCGGTGTCGGCGTCAACGTCCACCCTAAACCATGGGCACGCCGTATAATCTGTAAAAATACCGCATATTGCACATACCACGCGCTATGCTTCAATGCACCATTTTCTAAAACTGAACGAGTAACGTACTGCGCAAAATACATAAAGACGGGTGGAAAGAGTGACATGACAGAGTTGTCCCCAACACTGAGCTGAAATTAAGGTTACAAAGATGAGGGATCTGCTGTGCTTGACTTCTTTTTTTCCTCGATCTCCTTTCTTGTTTTCTTTTTTTTTTTTACGTTGAGCATTTTTTAGATTGGTAAGGATTTGGTGGGGCATGATCAAAAGTCTAGAATTTTTTCGTCATCAACGTAAATATAGAAGATACATAACATTGTAGTTCGTTTCCGCGCCTTATAACAAGAGCGGAACGATATAGCATAGCATTCCTTACGCATGCGCCTTACTTCCTTTGTGTCGCTTAAGTTTCATTAGAACGCCACTTGGCGAGTATGTTGTTTAGCAGATTTCGGTTGCCGAACCTCGGCATCGAGCTAAACCGTCGGCTTCCCGCTACATTTCTTACACGATTTCCATGCATTGATCTTCTTCCCGGCACCACGATATTTGGTGCCCCCGCTATCGCCGTCGCACTGTTGAATGCGGTTCTGTCTCAATCGTATTAGAAGTCTGTCAACGTGCAAACTGACACAGTTTCTTCTCGCGGAAGCCAGTCAACGAATCGCCTATTGCAAGAGTAGGCCGGGCCGAAGAGCGTGCCCCACTTACACGCACTCGCAAATCGAAGCCTTTAAAGATCCACGGAGGGCGACGACGCCAAGCGTGACTGGGTGAATAGTTGCCAGGCCACATGCTTCCCAATGCATGATGGGAACAAAAAAAATATTGAACAAGAATGTGAGGCTGCATTGAGTGACCTAATCTGCAAGGCGTAGGGGCTTTTCTGCTTCGTGTCAAAGGGCGTGTACTCAAAAGCGGTGGCGTTTTGCGGCCATTGCACCATTGTGGCCGGTACCTTTGTGGTGATGAATGGCCACGGGTCGAGGGGAGGTTGAGCGCCCGGACTTTCTCTTTTCACTGAGGGTCCCACAATAGTTTGTGCACCTACGCATGACCTGCAGCATTTTCGCATTCGTGGGCGCTCAGGAACAAAGCAATGGCACCGCGGTTCGTCTTCTCGACGAAAGTCAGTGAGGGGGACGCAAGAGCGGTAAGGAAATGCGACGTTGTATAGTGGTGGGTCCTCGAGCTAGACTACGTACAGAGCGGTTGGTGCCTACTGATAAAATGCCTAGAAGAGCCGCGAGACAAAATTGCAGTTTATTTCTTCGTGTTGTCAGGCTAGGCTTGTGCTGCGATAAAAACTAGGCCACTCTGCACAACTGTACTAAGCTGAAGTCATAGTACTGTGGCTTGTAAGCTGCCTGTCTTCTTAAAGGGAGGAACTAGGGCCTTGCGAACTCACTGACCACATTTTTTTCATTATTTCTGGGGTCCTTTATATGTTTCTGATTCCGCGCTATCATTATGCCGAAAAAAATACCTGTGATAACGTAATCATCATGATCACGGTCTACTTATCGCACTGTGACTGGTGCTCCTAGTACAATTGTAGTGTTAATGTAACAATTTATCTTAATAATTTGTTTCTTCTCTTTCTATTCAAAAGAAAGCCAAACTCGCTTTGTCCTTAGGAGGCGTACTTGCGACAACCATAATTTTTATCGTTCAGTTAATATCACCCAAGGACACCACTTATGCTCGAAAAATAGCGAGTGTGCTGTGCTTTTTCAAATTGGGCTGCACATCCAAATAAATAAATAAATTTAACGCCTGTCATATGCTAGAAAATGTGTGTCGGAAGATAACGCTCGCATAGGTACAGTTTCTTATTTCCAGCATATCTTTCATCATACCTAATGGCCGACGACCAGATGACAATGCAAAACCGTATATGGTGTGGATCAGGTTCAATCAAAATAAATTGTTTTGTCCGTCCTTTACTCTCTCTGTAGCTACCCTACCTTTCGCATGTAGTACATACATACATACATACATACATACATACATACATACATACATACATACATACATACATACATACATACATACATACATACATACATACATACATACATACATACATACATACATACATACATACATACATACATACATACATACATACATACATACATACATACATACATACATACATACATACATACATACATACATACAAGTTACCTGCCAGCACCAACCCACCCAACCAATGTTGCGACTCAGTGGCTCCGGCTTTCTGCATCTGAGTATCAGTAGCGAGCCGGAACATTGAACCCGGCGGCGGCATTTCAATGGGTCGAAACTGCAAAAAACGCTCGTGTAGCGATGTTTGCACTCTCGTTGAAGGGTTCCGGGTCAAAGTTAATCCGGGCCCACGCACTCTGCAGTCGTACATAAGGCACGCATAAATATGCGACTTCACACCCCATCAATATTATTTCTGTTTTTAATCTGTGCTGACAGATAATAAACGGAGCATCGTACAAACACGCATTCATACGCGCATACGTCCAGACGCGGATGCACGAGTGAGAACACTGGCAAAATAATTCTACGCAGCACACCGCTTTTTTAAATGTGATGGATTACATCACACAGGCTGGGTGAGGTATTTACGGCAACAAAGCTCACAACTTTTGCAATAGTTCCTCTCCTGCGATGCTCTTGCACCTGGCTAAGAGAGTTCTCAAGGAACACAAGACACGGCGTCATTAGTTTCGACGCTTTTCCCGCGGAACAAGGCGCGAGCGTGAGGCAGGAAGGCGAGGCCCGGTCGCGCATCCCGGGCTTTATCGATCGACCCACCGGGCACGCCAGGTGAGAACAGGCAAAAAGGGCACGCAGCAGGTAAGGGAACGGAACGGAACATTGCAGGTCACTAGCACGCACGTCCGCGCGTGCACTTAACAAACAGTTACTTTCGCCGCCGGCAAAATACAATACGTATATAGCACACGTGCTGCACAAGAGCTGCATGATACGTATACTATACCCCACAAACGTATCCAAGACAACCAACTCGTATAGAAACTTGACCCGTACTCATAAACGAGTCCGTATAGGTAAACTTATAGTTGGCAGAGGTATAACGGGGTGGCCAATTGGAGATAGCGGGCCTACAATGCAATCAGCGAACGGATAATTGCCAATCAAGAACATATTTTTCAAACAAACTTTAGGGGCCTCGCCAGTGAATTTAGGTTTACTCTGGGGTCGCAGACACCAATAGATCAATAGACCTGCGTTCTTCAAGCTCTAAGTTTCATGGACGCACCGATCATATGCACTTCAGAGTTCCAAGTGTACGGATGACATATAGAATATATGTTTGTATTGTTATTTTACATTATAGGTTTTTATACAACCGCATGCTTCTCTTCAAAAGAGTCGCCCTAACCACTGGGGGTCTCTTCCAGTTCTGCGGTTGTGGTGCACTCAATTATTGCAGAAAAAAAAAATCAGGAAACCAAATCAAACAAACAAATAAGCGGATAGTTTTCACTGTCGGCGAATGCTACTGTCGCGCAGTGAATAAGTTCAGCGCCAAAGGAAAAGGAATCGCTCAAGTATGCAATTTACTTTTTTTTTTGCACGAGGGACAGGCACTAATTGGTCCAACTTTCAGTGCTTGTATACCAACGGCGCCACTGGCGTCAGGAGATGCACATGCTTATCTAGGGTCTCTTCATATTTCCCAATTCATCAATAAATAATTATTTACGTATTTATTTATTTATTTACTTGCTTACTTATTTATACAGGCAACCAACCGCGCCTGTTTAGGGCATCACTAATCATACAAAGCGTCAGGCAATCAGGCAATTTTACACAGGACGTAATGAAGCAGACAAAAGCTTCACATTTCAGTACTATAGCTATAAGCACTGCAGAATATAACAGTAACGCATAACACTTACTGAGCACAATTCATAAGAGAAAAGAAAGAAAAAAAAAGAGGGAGCAGTAAAACAAAAGTATTATGTGTTGCACATGAAACGTACAATCATAAGCGAGGACGGTAACGAGGCCGATTTCAAAGTGTTATAGTATAGACTGCTGAAGACGCCCAGGGAGCAGCGAAGATGTGCCACATATCTTAGTTTTATGCGCGTCGTGCGGGCAATGTATCCGCAAATAATGAAGAAACAAAGAAAAAACGCGCTCGTTGACAGCTAAGAGCTGAGTCATGCCGCTTTGGACTGCCGCATTCGACGAAGCACGCGTGTTCAAACACTGACGCGCGAGCTCTCTGCGGGATATCGAGAATTATACGGGAAAGGCGTGTCGGCAAGCTAGCGCAGGTGCAAAGTGCGCGGCTCATGAATCGCCGCAAACCACGGCCGTGCAAACACTGGCCCGAGTCGCCTGCCATCGCAGGGCGCTGCTGGAACCCATCATCCGAGCGTGGGTGGCAAGACGGCCGCACTGCAACGCCGCTTTCATTCACTCTTTTTTTTTTTTTCTACGCCTATAGCCAGCCGCAGCCGGAGCTTTCGTCAGTACGGCGTGGGCGTTTTGTTGTCCGACGCTTCGGGCGGCCGCTGTGTGGCTGGGGGCCTGCGAGGCGGGTATGGGGTTATATCGGCTCCGTGTTTACGCTTCGCGGGTCTGTCGCTGACGGAACTTGTCGGAATGGGCCTTGAGTTGGTTCTCGAGCCCACGTACATCGTAGTAGTAAAGAGGTGTCGGATTCGCAAAAATACGTTAGGTGCACCCCGAACCCTCGAATGTTTTCGGAGGACATGATCCGAGAAATTAAAAGCGATATATTATTCGGGAGCAGTGCATGGCGCCCTCGAATAGGAAAATGCGGTAAAATGCTTTCCCGTATTGGACCGTCGCTTTGTTCGCGCGAATGACAGGGCGTTTGGTGAGGTCGCAAGGTAATCTACCGTTTATTGAGTATTTCATGTTCCGAAAACTTTTGCAGTCGCCTTTCTGTACGGTTTGAGGTTGATTGGTGTCTAGGCTGCTGCCGAGCTGTCACCCCGCTTGGCTCCATCGTCAAGTGCGTGCTCTGGGGAGCCAGCTAATAGTGAGGCGTCCTTAACGTTAAGATACTTTCGTAAGTGATATTTTTTTCCTTGATTCGTGGGATTCGCAGTGCTTGTCATTCCTGTAAGTTGGATGGCGTATACTGATATAATCTCATTAGATACGGCCCTTGGCTATTGACTGTAGCTGCTTTCAAAGTTATGATCAGCGAAGGACACAGCTCGTGTGTGAAACAACACATTTAAAAGCACGTTTCGGTGAATGAAAAATAATTACAAGCGAGAAGATCAGCGCATCAATGGCCGATTTCACAGAGCTTGCCGTTCGTGAGAATTGCAGGATGTACGATCTCGGCCTCTCATGTTAACTATAGATTCGCTATTATTATAGACAGAAGTCTGTTCTTAAGCACAGAGGTATTTTAGATGGAAACTACACAGCGGACAGGGAGGAACGAAGAAAAAAGTAGCAGTCTCGCCCGAAAGGCTAAGCATCGATTGTGATAGCAAATAGTAGACAGCTATAGTAAGGATAGTAGTTTTATCCACTAAGTAAACTTGCATACATTCATTTACTTAACAAAATTAACAAGCATGGTGTCAGCGCGCACAGGAAATCATGAACACATGACACTAGATGACTGCGGACAGACGTTGTTAAAACACTGGCGTGAGGAGGCGCGGCGGCAGCAGCGAGCGAAGTGACTTTCGTGCTGTCTATCGTTTCAATGCAAACTGAGCGGCGAGAATGCAGCACGCTCAAAGGTACGAGCCGTCAGCGCACCTAGACTCTGCCCCCAACGCAGATTGCTCTCAAAAGACGGTGCGAGTAAAGTTCAAAGGTTCTTCTTGTTTCCCCTGCTCTACTTGGGCGTCCGAGACGCACCGCCAGAGACGATGTACGCGAGTGAGGAGTTCTGCCGCTACGAATAGCGGCGACGGGTTCGCTTAGTTGAATTAAACACAGAGATGACGAGAAAAGAAAACACACTTTCTATTTACAAATATTTACATGAAGTTACAAGTACACATACAAGGCGGAACTGGTACACATAGGGCGACCCTATATCGACATAGTCGATGGTGCATAGCACCGAAGTTTGTCCAGAACTCTTGGACGGGGCAACGGGGCCACGTTTTGTAGCGTTAGCTACACTGGCCTAGCCAAGCCCGTTTCGCGCGGCACATCAAGAGCCGTGCTGCGCATGCGCAAGGATCAGTGATGTCACACGGCTTGCGCACCGGAGCCACCGGAGCCGGCACCTCTCGCGCACTCCGCCGCCGCCGCGCGCGACTCACCGCCGCCGGTCTGCGCATTCCAGAGCAGTGACGTCGTAGCCGTGGTAGACGCACTGGCGCCGGCGCGCGCTCGCTGTGCAGTCGCCGTCTGACACTGCGCTGGAGCCGCTGCGCTTCTGACTGGCGTTTGCCAGTGTGGTATAGCCATAGAGAAGGAGAGCGCAGGTGCTGCTCAACAGCGCAGAAGAACGGAGAAGTTCGACTCATAAGAATAATCTTAAGAATAAGCTAAGAATAATCAGCTGAACCTTTGCTAACGCTACGTATATCCTGGCATAGCCGAGCTAAGCCACTGCAACTTTTTTAACCCTTCGGTGCCCCGCCCCAAGCATTTACCACCCAATGGCCCACGAGTGGCTGTGAGTGGTCCGCCGACGCACCAGTCACGAATCCTGTGCTAGGGTAGTCTTGTTCGCCGGCGCTTCCAGTATTGCGCTTCTCCCTCTCCCTCAAAACAATATACAAATGAAAACAACGCTCCAAGAGGAGGGGGGGGTGAAAGCTGCATAGCAGGTGTGCTCCCTGGCAAAGCCACATCGCCCAGCACAATGGGTAAAATAAAATCTCAAGAACAGGCGGCACCTGGAAGCTGCAGCGATTGACCTTTGCTGTGACCCCTTCTCCGCTCGTATACCTATACGAAAAACCGATACCGTAGTAGCTACGGGTCCTTTGTCAATGAAAGCTCTGTTCAGTAAATGCTTGCTCACAGAGGCCCTTCACGATGGTCAATTGGCAACGGTCTCCGAGACGCCATGCAAGAACGGTTACCATGCAAAATGTGCACGTGGTGAATAATGCGCACTGCGTTCACGCTCTCTGTGCCCATTACCCGCCCCGCACGCGCACATCAGGAGCCAGCGACAGTCACGGACATCGAAGCTTTTGCTGTCAGGTCGCCTGCACGCGATGTACGTGACGAATCACCGATATTCCCTCTTCTTTAGGTCGCTTTGTGTACTTTTGGGTGCTAGGGGCTTCGGTACGCACCTTCTACGTTTGCTCAGTGCCAGCCGGCTCTACTCGCCTCACCACGTGTCCGGTATAATTGGCATGACATGAGCTGCGCCTCTGCCTAATCTCGGCACCGTCGCCGCGACGGGCGCCCACCACTGGCCCTTAATCCTCCAATTGTATTTATCTGGTCAAGCAACGCTCATCGACAAAATGCTAGCCTTTTCGTTCCGTGAGACCAGGTTGAAGAAAAGCCCTCCGAGCAGCAATTAAACTAGCTAGCGCTTCTAGCAGCAGGCTTACAGTGCGAGTCGCCGCTCAATACGCAATAGGTGACCCGTAAAAATGAGCAATCGCAGGGAATTGTGGGGCGAAAGCTTATGTAGCAGCTTCCGGTTCGACGGACGACGCAGCGGCAGCGGCGGCATGCCCGGCGCACGTGTTTTTATACGCGGTTTCAACGGTCAGTCGTGCGAAGCTTTCCGTCCGCTTTGTCGAGCAGCAATGTCGTACCATTCATGCAGTTGATTTTTAGGTTTCAGTTCACTCTGGGCGCGACGATGTCGATCCAAGAAAGGCAAGGATACGCTTTTATTCATAAAAGAGCTCTGGTTTTCGTTTCGGCGGCCTTTTTTGTTTCTGCCAGGTTTAGCTCTACGACATTTGCCGTTGCTTGGACGCACCGTCACTGACTGCTCTGCCTGCGGGTAGGTGAAAACGTTATCGTTATCCGATAATTTATCAAGCGTATAGAAGCATGACTTAGAAAATCGGGTGCTGAGGTGGTGGCTACAGCGGTGCATGCTGTTCTGTGATCGTATCTACAAACCGATATCGTCGGTATAACGGCGCAGCTAGTGCTGAAAATGATAACTTTGCGCGCGGTCAACGGCATTTCTCGGTCAAAACTATAGGTTCATTTGAAGTGGTACGTAGTTAGACGTTCTCGCTTTTTTTTACAACAATGGCCGTATCGCCGTCATATTACGGCTGCGCATTATCTCTATCTGTGCTGAAGGAGCTAAGGAGGGCTAGTTGGTTACGAGTATTATGTATGTATCTCGCTGTGTCCCGCCTAAATTGGTGCCGTAAAACCTCGCTTCATAAGACCTCTATATGCGCATGCGAGCACTGACATAGTTCTGGTTGCCTGAGTCAATGTTAGAGACAGAAATATCTTGGGGAATCATTCCGTGTCGGCCCTTACACAGCTAATCGTCGGCTCATAAGTGGCACTGTACGTTCATTTTCTTTTTGTTCACGGATGGTCTCTGCCTTGTTACAGTTTTGGAAGTGGCAGCCACTCCTCTGATGCTTGAGCACAGCTGACTCCGCAAGGGTTGCTGCAATGCAGTAGTTACATGCGTTCACCTTTATAACGCTTTAATTTGAGCAGCCAACGGCGGAACAGCCGACGATGGTTTTTCTAGGAACCTGCAACCAGGTAATCTTCGAGTGGGACAAAGCCGGACTGCAAGAGCAAGTGGCTCAGTCAGCTAAGGCGTATGCGCTGCTGAGCATGAGCTCGCGGCATCGAATCCCGGCCGCGGGGGCCGCATTTCGATGGAGGCGAAATGCGAAAACGCCCGTATGCTTGCGTTGTAGTGCACGTTAAAGAACCCTAGGTGGTCAAAATTAATCCGGAGCCCTCTACTACGGCGTGCCTCATAATCCGAACTGGTTTTGGCACGTAGAACCCCAGAAAGAAGAACGGACAGCAAGCCCATCAATGGAGTTCAACGGCGAAATGGTGGCGGCGGCTGCGCTGACTCGAACCGGAAACAGCTAGCAGACGGCGCATCCCACAATCCCTCGCTATTTTACGGGTCACCTATTGTTGCCGGAGTACAGCGCTGCCCCCCCCCCCCCTCCTCCCTCCGCTTCCCCCGGTGCCTGCGCGCGACGGAAGAAGGCGTGTTTCTTCCTCACTTTCCTGACTTGCGCGCACGAGATTGAGCCGCGATCATCGGCTCCCCGAGCACGCTTTCACTCGCACATAGACTATACGGCACACGGCGATGGTATTATCGCCCTTGGGCTTTATACGGAACATGACGGCGACGCCGACGGCAAAAATGCACCTGAAGTGTTGATATAATTGCTATTGCAATAATGAACTCGTCAAGAAAATAGCCTGTTCTAGAGATTAGGCGAGTAAATGCAAGTCAACAAAGCACTAAATGTAAAAGTAGCAAAACAATTTAATAAGTACAAGAAAATCAATATCATAAAAAACTTTTCCACAAGAAAATGTCAGCACATTCGGCACAAGTCACAAAGAGAGAGAGAGAGAAATTAAGAAGAAAAAGAAAACTGTCAGCCCTTCCACAGGGGTGGAGATGGAAGACCAGTGAAGCTGTACTATGATGGGAATCATGTATTTCTAATTATTACTATTAAGATGTGATGGGTTAATTGGTTACTTGAACTATTAAAGAATGAAAAATATATATTATCCGGTGGTTTGCAATTATTTAGTGACCACAGGGACCATGGCCTTATGGTCGCTACCGTACACCGCCATAGGGTGTATGGCAAAGGTTGGCACGTTCTTCATAAACACGTCACCAACGCCGCGCGCGTTCGGTGCGAACGCGGGCAAAACGCCGCCGCCGTCGAAAACAGTTGTGCGCGTTGTTTGTGTGACCGCAATAACCACTGTCAAAACGCTGGCTACGTGACGGAACGGCTAAACGCCGTTGTCGACACTGCTAGGGGAGAGGCGGGTGAGAGCCCAGAGGCGGGAGATGCGGGTGGCAGGCACAGGCGGCAGAAGCCGGCAGGGCTGCGCGCATGCCCTTGACAGCTTCACTGTAATTCGCTGTGAAAGGCAGGGAGGTCAACAAGACGAGCGTGCTGTTTTCTACCCTACACTGGGCGTAAGGCAAAATGAGAATTGAAATAGAAAAAGAGTAAGACAGTGAGCACTGAGTGCTCGTGGGAGGGTGCACAGGAGCACTATAAGTGGTCTGTCAAACTGGTGCTCTTCAAGGACTGTACTACTGCACGTATTACTTTTCGTGCCAGTGACAAGTCACCAAAAGCAACGTCAAGCGATGGTCCTAACACAAAATCCATAAAAAAACAAAAACATTCAATAAGACCTCGCCAGCTATTCAACGATTCATGGGAATTCCTGCAAGCGAAATTTACATACGTGCTGCCACCCTGCATCAGAGAATAAAAAGAAAATACCGCGAATATTTTTCTTTTCATCCGGCTGGACATTGGTGACCCTCCTGCACTAACGTGGTAGTCAACCTGATGGCTAATTCTAACTTTTATTCTATCGTGTATTCGTGTCTCTTCAGGCCATTGCCACAAGTCTCAGCGTCGGTTTCATTAGAGCGCTGTCAGCGTGCCTCGAGATTTCACCTTGACTCGGCAGCTAATAGGTTAGCCAGAAGAACGCGCTCACGCCACTTCAGAGACCAATACCTCTCCAGACTACCTCGGAAACTCACCCTCTAGAGTAAATAGAGAAGGCACAGGAAGGGGATGAAGAAATCAGTGGTGCACAACAAAGGGCATGTCGAGAAGCACGTTGGGCCGAATGATGACAGTGGCAGCGGGGAAACAAAGTGAATTGTACAAGTGTGTGAAGACGTGCGTTTACATGGTAGCCTACTGGAGACAGCCGACAAAGCTCATTCGCTTCTTGTACGAGGCTGGCCTCACACGCAAGCGGCGATTTAATCTCAGACGAACTTGCACGTTCCTCATCTCCTTCATTTCATCTCGTGAAAGAGGGGCAGAAAACAGGCGCTAAATGCACCACAGAGAGTAAGAAATTAATTGCTTGGTAAGTTGGTACGTTCACCTTCGAGTGAGGAGATTGGCACAGTCGGGCACTTTCTTGCGGCTTCTTTCAGGAAGTCTTTGGAAATGAGTACGTCTTTCTTTTTTTCCCCCATACCTATTTAATTCGGCGAGTATTCGTCCTGCTAAAACTGAAGAACAGTAGTGTTAGCGTACGTTTGGTCTATTGAGGACAGGTCACAGGCTTATTGTTTGCAAGTTGTTCAACTTTGCGGTTTCTTGTATTACCCGTTAATCATGTCGCTCAAGAGCGTCATGAACTAGGGAAATAAGGGATATTCAAAATGTCAAGCGTCATCTACTGAATTGCAGCCAAACATCATCCATGATCTCGGTAAAGGAATGGGAAAATGATACTGCTCACTCGAAGCATAGCTGGAAGCCCTTTGAAGCATTTTTAGCGGCCTAAATATACTTAGCGAATGCAATAAAGCTAAGCCACGTCGGCGGCTTAGCGGGTATGCTGTTGCGCTGCAAAGCACGAGGTCGCGGGATCAAATCCCGGCCGCGGTGGCCGCATTTCGATGGCGGCGAAGTGCAAAAACGCCCGGCACGTTAAAGTTCCCCTGGCGGTCAGAATTAACCCAGAGTCCCCCGATATGGCATGCCTCATAATCGATCGTGGTTTTGGCACGTAAAACCCCATAATTTAATATTTAATTTCTTTGACCTGAGGCGATAAAAGCCCGGAGGAGCGCACGCCAACCCGCTTACCTTCCATGTCCCTCCTCGCACCTTCCATGTCCCTCCTTAGTCGCACTTGCTGGCTCGGACCTCGACGGAGCAGCGCGGGTGAAAGGGTACTCCCGCTGCCGCGGTATTGAATGAGGGGAGAGGGCATTGCCGCGACGCCACGTCACCCTCGCTCTTGCAGGCCTGTGTTATCCGCGCGGTCCTTGTCTTCGCAAGCGCTCGCCTGCGTTCTATAGTTAGGCTCGGTAAGGCCAAATCAAAACGCGCCAAGCGTCTCAACGCGCTCGCTTGCTCGCGAGGAGTTCATAACTCGAAGGACCACTCAACGGAATTCTATTGGACATTAATGCTTTCGCATTCACCACTCATAAGGAGTGCTTAGGTGTCCACGGAGTTTCTTTTGTTATATTAAATAAACAGGAGCTCATTGAATGTAATTGCGCAGAAATCAGCGGCGATGATTGCCAATGCCGAGAGCCTCTCTGCATCGGCTGTAGTTGCACGATCAGATAAGCCGGTGCACTTGCTAAAAATTATATGTGAAACTCTTCTTTAATCAAATTCAATGCTAGGTAAAAGAAATTGATTCTTAAAAGCAACGATCCAGGTTATATGGCTTCTAATATAATTGTTTGGTTTTCATTGTTTTCTTTTTGCGATTTTTTTTTTTCATTTGCAGTCCGTCGCGGCCGCCTTAGCCGCATACTCGCGTGAGATAAATGTCTGAACCAAATTTTAAAAAATAAGTCTGGAGTTTCTTTGGTGCCAAAACAACGATATGATTATAAGACTCGTCGAAATGGGGGACATATCAATTCTGACCATCTGGGGCTCTCTAACGCATACCTAAAGCTAATTACATGGGTGATATTGAATCGAAATGCTGCCGCCGCGACCGTGATCGATACCGCGACCTTGAGCTTAGCACAAGACCATAGGCACTGGGCTAGCACGGCGAGTATGTCTAAACCAGTTGACCACGAAACGCGCGGAATTATACATTTTTATGACCAAACATTGCGTAGCGTCTAGAGCGTTGGACGCTAAGTATGGAATGGAATAAAGTTCTAAAAATGTTACTTTGATATCATAGACATATGTCTATAGATAGCTGCTACGTTCACTTTCGTGGTCCTTTCAGAAACAAGTAAAAGGGAAGGTTTATTGTACACATAACTTGTTGTACGGAATGTCAAAAAAAAAAAAAACAGTGACACAGCGTACGTTTCACAAACACACACTAAGATATGCTGTTGTATAGCACTGCGCATCTATAAGCACATATAATTTCGTGTGCTTCTTTATTTGCTCCACAAATTTGTAAAACTGGAGTGGATCGATTTAAATACTGAAGGTGGTCACACGTACAAAGAGGGAACCGGTTAGGGGTCGTGGAGTTCGTACGCAAAACATTATCTACACATGAAACGCCAGCTATCTTGAGCTGCAAATATTCAGTCGGGACTTCATGCCAAAGGTATGCCTGAATTCCTTAGTACGGATCTACTAGTAACTCCAACAGTCCCTTCTTTAAACATCTTGACGAATGCTGCTCGGGTATGTCAATATGGCCACATAGATGAAAGCACTGCTTACATATTTCATCTCGAAAGCCTTAGTGCTGGCTCTAGATAGACTGCAAATTTCACTTACATATCTCACTAGCATTATAGGCAACCATACTACAAAGCCAAATTAAAAGAAATTCCATAAATTCACGTCATATCAATTAGACTATATCATCAAAGGCAAGATAAATAATTATGCCTGAAACTGTGGTGTTGATATCATTTGATTCATAGCAAGTGTATGAACGGGTGCAGATACCTATCGACTTTAGCTACAGCAGCGATGTTTTCGTTGCCTTCTCCGGCAGCGACGTTTTCGGAAACGTTTTGACTCCGGCTGCTTTAATGTTGTCTAAAAAGGCTCACGTTTAACATCGCATCGAGTACAAATGCACAAAATTAGTTCAGTAGTTTCTTCGCTTCTGCAAGAGTCGCACAAATGCGGGTCACCAATTCCAATGTGGAACGAGTCATCATCATCATCATCATCATCATCATCATCATCATCATCAGCCTCTAATTATTTCCACTGCAGGAAGAAGGCCTCTCCCTGCGATCTCTAATTATCCCGGTCTTGCGCTCGCTGATTCCTACTTGCACCTGCAAATTTCCTAACTCCATCACCCCACCTAGTTTTCTGCCATCCTCGACTGCGCTTCTCTTCTCTTGGTATCCATTCTGTAACTCTAATGGTTCACCGGTTATCCAACCTACGCATTACACGGCCTGTCCAGCTTCATTTTTTTCTCCTAATGTCAATTAGAATATTGGCTATCCCCGTTTGCTTTCTGATCCACACCGCTCTTTTCCTGTCTCTTAACGTTATGCCTAACATGTTTGGTTCCATCACTCTTTGTGCGGTCTTTAACTTGTTCTCGGGCTCCTTTGTTAGCCTCCAAGTTTCTGCCCCATATGTTAGCACCGGTAGAATGCAATGATTGAGCACTTTTATTTTCAACGACAGTGGTAAGCTCCCAGTCATGATTTGGCGAATTAAAAAATAAATTATGGGGTTTTACGTGCCAAAACTACGATCTGATTATGAGGCACGCTGTAGTAGGGGACTCCGGCAAACTTGGACCACTTGGGGTTCTTTAACGTGCGCCTAAATCTAAGTACAAGGGTGTTTTCGCATTTCGCCCCCATCGAAACGCGGCCGCCGTGGCCGGGATTCGATCCCGTGACCTCGTGCTCAGCAGCCCAACACCATAGCCACTGAGCAACCACGGCGGGTATGATTTGGCGATGCCTGCCGTATGCACTGCCACCCAATTTTATTCTTCTGTAAATTTCCGTCTCGGGATCAGGGTCCCCTGTGAGTAATTAACCTAGATAAACGTACTCCTTTACAGACTCTATAGGCTGACTGGCGACTGAATTCTTGTTCCCTTGCCAGGCTATTGAACATTGTCTTTGTCTTCTGCATATTAATTTTTAACCCCACTCTTACACTTTCTTTGCTAAGGTCCTTAATCATTTGTTGTAATTCATCCCCATTGTTGCTGAATAGGACAATGTCACCTGCAACCGAAGGTTGTTGAGATATTCGCCATGGATCCTCACTCCTAAGCCTTCCCAGTCTAAGAGCTTGAATACATCTAAGCATACAGTGAATAGCATTGGAGAGATTGTGGCTCCTTGCCTGTCTGCTTGACAGAAATTCTCCCTTGACAGAAGAAAACTTTTCATGGTACTTGTCGCTTTAAGCAAGAGAGACAGAGAGAGAGAGAGACAAAACTTTATTTTGATGGGGCACGGAGAAGCGTCGATCTCCGCGGTGGGCGGAGACCTCAGTCCAGGGCCTCAGCGGCGGTGGCAGCACTTTCGGCTCTGGCGATTAGCTTTCGCTGATCCTCCAGTGCCGAGCTGGTCAGCACCATCTCCCACTGCACGTGCGTTGCGTTTCGATTTGGGGAGTTATTGGGGATATCTTGGCATGCTCATGTGGTGTGGTAGAGGGTTGCTCGCTCTGTACAGAAAGGACAAAGGGGCTGATAAAGGGTGGGGTACATCGGGTAAAGGAGCGTGAGGTGAGGATAGGTGTTGGTCTGGAGTTGCCTCCAGGTCGTGGCTTCAGCTCTATAGTGAGGGATGGGTACGGTGGCGGCATCGTTCTTCTCGAAAGGCGGTAGTGCTGCAGTATATAAGCAAGAATCCAGTGACAATGTGCTGGTGGTAGGGGTGTGTTGAAATGAAGAACGTAAACAATTATGCAGATGCAGCGTACATTATGGAACCTATGGAATGCAAAATCTTTCGTGGAGCGATAAATAAATGTAGTACATGTCATCTTCTGCACAACATTTTGCAGCATTTCTTGCGATTACGTTCCTGTCCGGTAACACGGGAACACCTCAGAGACCTCCACAACGTAATCCACGTGACAGCGCATTGCACTGTCTCCGGTATTGGCCCATCGCGCTACGACACATGTCTTCAAGGTCAGTCCACTATACTCGGGGAGCAGGCGACAGCGCTGACGTACCGCACCACGAAAGAAAGAAAAGGAATAGAAAGATTTGCTTTAGTAAAGGAATTGTTTGCTTTGAGGAGTATAATTGTTGCAGTGAGGATATCTTGGTTTACCATAGGCTGTTCGAGGAGAAAAAAAAAGAGAGAACGCAGAGAACAGAGAATTGCAGACAATTCCACAGAGAACAAAGCCGCTCACGGGCCTATTGTTAGGGGTAGTACAGATGGAACATATAATACAATTGTCTATGTGAGTGCCGCCTTGTGGCTAGTAGTAGTACTACTAGTAGTAGTAAGTAGTATTAGCGGTTGTAGAAGCAGCAGTAGTAGGATGAGAAGGAGGTGCAGCAGTAGCAATCGTAGTAATAGTAGTTGTGCTGGAGGGTTTCAAAAGAAAGGTTCACTTTATGATTTTTGTTGAAGTATTATAGGCCACATAGCTAGGACACTTTTGCATGTATAGAGCTTCGATCAAGTGGGATTCGAGACAACTGGTGTACGTGCCTCTCTAATTCTGTACTAGCTGGGTGCGCGATAGCTGTAGGCTCATCTATATATCCAATGACTTTCTTCGTTTCATATATTAAATGGGGTATTGATTAGGAGGTCGAGGCATTCGCACTCACTTATCGGCAGGTCAATTGAAACCAGAGACGTCTTTATCTGGCTTCAAGAAGGTGCATAAATGCTTAAAAGCCTAATTTGACTAGAAGCCTACCTACCACATGGATTTCCTTAATAAGCACTCGCATGCGCTGCCGGTAAGGTAAAGACTGCATAAGTCTCAGCCCGAGATTATTTCTTGCTTCTACTTGGTGTCCCACGTAACATGAGCCAAAGTTTAAAGATATGCAAATGAGACGTAGCTGGACCGATGCAAGGTAATTCTGTCGCTTGGAGATATATTAATTGTGGAATTCCATCTAATTACATAATTAGTTCAACTCTTCAAATATGATAATTCGATGAGAAATGTGAATGAGTGAATTGTAGAGCAACATCAAAAACTCCCGATACCACTTTTTGTATCAATACATGCTGAATAGGCGCTGAGTACAAGTGTTTTTCAGAGCGTGAAAGATGTCCGCGAGAACACGCAAAATTTCCGCGCGACTATGCGCTGAAGGCCCTTTGCGTGTATTCGCAGACTTCTTTCACGCTCGGAAAAACACTTTTATGTAGCACGTATTGAGCAACAGAAAGCTATATCGAGAGTTTTTCATGCTGCTCTACAACTTTCTCAATGTCACTTTCCATCTAATTATAATATTGGTGAAGTTGAATAATTATTTAAGACTAATTATGTAATTGGGCGGAATGCAAAAAATAATCTCAGTATCTTCAAGCGATGACGAACAACATTACCTTGTTTCTCTCCAGATACGTGGCATTTGCATATTTTTAAAGTTTGGGTCAAGTTATGTGAGGCACGCTACATAGTTTGCGTCTACGGCAGCTCATTGGTCTATGCTGGCCTGCTCAAGGAACAGAATCGAAGCTCAGGCGTAAACAGCAGGGTCTCGTAAAGTTTATTCTAAGCTCAACGACTGAGAAAGGTAAGGTCCTTTATTTAAATAGGAGGCAGCTCATATTAAGCAGCCTAGGTCCTTACCGGCAGCAAAGCGAGAATGCACGAAAGCGCACGTGTAATGACATTTTGATGCACGGTAAAGGACCCCCTGCAATAGGAGCATAATTATTCCAGAGCCTCCATTGCGGCCACTTGCATTGTTTGTTTCTGGACAGAAAACGCAGTAAATCCTTAATCATTCGTAAATATTAATTGCGCAGTATATGCACATGTAGCGTCTCGGACCAGCACACGAACATCTCATTGAAATGACAGAAGACAGCAAGCGCATGCATTCACAGTATCGCAAAAGAGCAGTGCTCGTACTCTTAAAAGCGTTCTTTCGCTCGTAAATGTTCGTAAGAGCCCACGACAGCAAATCAGGATGCTGAACATATCATTAGAGAAGGCAGTCGCCCAATGGCAAACCACTCTTACGAATGAAGATGTTTTTAAATGCGGCCCCAGATTTCTATACGTAGAAATGCAGTTTCAGTTCGTTTTAATCCCATTATACAACGTGAAGTTGCATAACGTCATAATCAGGGGCCGAATTCACGAAGCTTTTCGTTCGCAAGTGCCATGCTGGCCATTGGTCAGCGGCTCTCGCTAATAATATGTCCAGCTTTCAAATTGATGAAAATGTTCTCCTACGATCAATTTTAACGTAAGACGTTTTCGTGAATACGGGCCCATGTGTAGCTCTCGCCAAGTCGTCCGGGCCCGCATTCACAATAACCTATTACGTTAGAATTGTTCTTAAGAGGAAATTCCTACAGAACCTGATTCTGGACATAATATTAGCGACCAAAAACACTTGCGAGCAAAAGCTTTGTGAATTCGGCCCCTGAGCCCGCAGACCCAAACGGTTTATCTCTAAGCAGGTTTCTATGCAGGTGTCGCGTGCAATTAGTCATCGCCGCGGCTTTCGCCTCGTTATGCCTCTAAGAACCATCGTAAGTGACACGTTCCCGCAGGCCAGCCAATGAGCAAGTGCTTTTGTGTAAGAGAAGTATTGTGAATACGGCTAATGCTATCTTGTCTAGCTTTCAATGCATCACTGCGTTCTCCTATTCACGGAAGTAGTAACCACTTAAATTCGCTTAAAACCCACGCTTATAGTTAATGGTCCTGCGTATGGGCGGAACAGCGATTCTCACTGTGTCGACAGGTGGTTGCTTTCAATAATTCATTTATTTATTGATTTGATTGATTTATTGATTTGATATTGATTTGTTAAAAAGCATGTCGGCATAGGTACGCACACGCACCCACACGCACGCGCACGCATACACAGAGAAAGAGAGTTCCCATCCAGCGCTCCACTCAAGACGAACGCGCCAACTCTCACAAGGCGTCTGTTTCACAGTGCGGCTGCTTCGCACATCGTTCAGCATTGTATTCCAGCCTCGTAAAGACGTCGTACAAGGCTCCTAGTGCTGAAATCTCTTGCCGTGCAGGCTAGTATGGTCCCGTAGGAGGTTCTGTGGTCGCGCTAACACCAGTAGTGAATGTTGCGCAAAACACTTGCGGTGTTGGTGATCTTTCGTCGCCGTCAGCTGTTTGTAAATTAGGTGGGTCTAGTCAGTTTCCTGAATGAACCCCTCTTGCCTGCACTTAGAATGCTAGAGAGATGTCTGCGTCGCTGCAGTTGTATCCACCGTACTGTCAAACTAACGCACTTTTATAACAGGACACTGTTTCTCTCTGCTTCGCTGAATTTTTCCGGAAGTATTCATTACTTTAACTTATTGCAGTGCGTATACTTGACCACTTCTGCTTCTATAAACTTGCTTATATTATAAACGTGCGTGCGGCAATCGTGCATGCGCACGCACGTGCTTCCGACTCAATAAAGATCTCTTAAGCGTCAAAGGTTAAATTAACCTCACCATAGCGACCACAGCTCCTATGTTTCATTGAGGTGAAAGTCTCACCAGATGCTGCATAAGTAGGAAACGCATGCCCGAGAAAGCTAGGTGTGTAGGCACTTAAAGTCGACCTTTATACGAAAGCATCCGGCTTGCTAAACGAGTGCGGAGCTTCGAGTCATAACCAGCGAACCAGGTAAAAAATACGTAAGCCTACCACAACCGCTTAATCACGAGATGGCTCGCATGAATAAATTCCCGCACGTGCCGGTCATGATTCGTGTTAAGCAGTAACCATATGACGGTGACAGGCTGTGGTTCTTTCCGTGCGATTGGGGGCCACCCACGTCAATAACTCACGCTGATGATCGGTCAATTAGCGCGATTTTCTCGCTAAAGAGTGCCACCATCTTTCAATTTCATAATGTGAGAGAGGGGTGCTATGTACCACGGCTTTGCTGGCATAAAGCACCATTCGTTTTATTTTACTAGGGTTGGATCTTACTTTGTAGTTCAATTGGAGCATAAATAGATTGACAGCACTTACGAAGGTCATGCCATGTACTCCATCTTTTACCCGTGGATGAACAAGGTCACAGCTCTTTCTCTTGAGCAATGCAGATTCATTTGCGATGGTTCTTCCGTGAGCATTTGCGCCTACAGGTCCGTGACATCGTTCGCCACCTTGTCAATCCGTGATTGTCTATGTCAACCACTCGCTAAACTTCACCGGCATTATTTATTTTTTATTATTATTTTGCGTTTGGGTTGTCACACGGCATAGCGTCATAGTGGAGCTAAACATAAGCATTCTTGTGCAATGTTACTTCCCGGGTCACTGTTAATTAGACAGCGCACGTGTCGTTGTTACTGCGTTCCAACTTCTCGCGCTGAGAGTAAGATCCTAACAAAAACAGAGCCGCGAGCGCGCGACGTAGCTTTCAGCACTGCCGGTGGCAATACGTTTCCTAGCATATCTTCGGTTGCCTACCTCTATGGACTAATGCGACATTTCTGTCTAGGTTAGAACTACAAGTTATTTCGAAGGCTAGTCAACCAACAGCCCACGTGCACACAGACATACGAGCCCGGCAGACTTCTGCAGCCACACAGGGACATGCCTCGAGTTAACCCGAGCACTAACTCGAGCGCAGGTCTCCTGTCATTTGCAAATGTTGACTCATTTTCGTCGAAGCACGAGGCACTGGAGCAAGTAACGTGTGTTACGACACAAAAATTCTCGCAGCGCCCAGGGGCCAGCTTTGGGTCACTTCTCGCACACCACGCATTCTAAATGAGCGGTGACACCTCCCTTTCCTCAACGGTAACGCAAAACGTTACCACAGAATGCACTGCTTTGTTATGCGCATGATAGGCACTGTAAATAACAAAGAGTGTGAATTGTTGCTTTATTGTGTGTTTGGTATCATCGTTGCAACACGTTGGCTTATACGCAAGGGGTTGCTCTACCTCGCAAAAAAATTTACAGCGAGTGCTTCTAGCAAGCCGTCTCCATCGAGTTGACTTATGTCGGCATCAAAAATCAGCTCTATTTGTGTACACGGAGCAAGCCACGTGGCGTTCAGGTGATAGGATGTCGCTGCGTTGCGAACTACGCCCGTGGCTTAGTGCCGCCCAACTCAATTGCTTGCATAGATGCGGAAGAACACACATTTGTTATTCGGTCCGTAATTAATGCTGACGCCGCCGGCTTCAAGCGTCGCATCTTGCGAAAGGGAGGCACTAATAACAGCTTTGAAATGTTCCCAATAGAGATGATTACTCGAAAATTAACTCCCGTGTGTATGCTAATGTGGTGCGCCCCTGACTCATTTCCCGGGCGCGTTGTTTCAATATAACAAAGAGCCCTGTCCATCATGGCTAGCCGACTGTTCTCTTCCAGTAATACGTCGAATTGTTTCCACGTCTGCACGTTTAATCTATTGTGCATGCGCGGGTCTGTGAGTGTATGGGCTCTTTGCGTGTTTATGCGATCACCGTGTATACCATAATTATCACGTACCTAGCACCCGAGGTAGCATGTCTGGTGATCAGTCAGGCTACACTTCCATATTATCATTACAGTTTCTATCTCTCTCTCTCCCCGTGTTTAAGTTTACAGGTCTACACTGATTGATAGGAGTAAAAAAAAAATGAGGCATTTTTTTCCCTTTATGTTGCTGCTTTATGCCTGTAATCACCTGCCGGTAGCTGAGCGGCTTAAGTGCGCACTGTGTTTGTCTTACGTAGTATTGTACCAAAAGTGGTTGTGATCGCAAAATAAACGAATACATCATCGTTTAATTAGAATGATGTTGCACGCTGGGCGATGATTGAAACATTACGACACAACAAAAGAAAGGGAAAAAGAAAGAAAGAAAGAAAGAAAGAAATACACTTTAGGCTTGAGTGAATTAAACAAGTTATATGGGACAAAAGCGTCGGCACGGCGAAACCTAATTGTGCCCGAAATCATACTCAAGCTCGAGCTTAACTAGTGTGATCTTTCCGCGACGGCTTTATTTTTACTGAGGATTCATCCGTTTTAATTATGAATGAATCAAGGTTATAATCGTTCTTCCCACTGTAGGTTTTGATTCCGTTTTGCAGCTGAAACCTACCAGCATGTTTACAAGACACTGTGTAGCGATGGCGGAAGCTGTTGCGAAGCTCTCAACGTCAGAACATTGCTTTGTCGTTTTGCCCTGTTTTGTTTTCATTTTGTATTCTACTTATTAATTCATGCGATACACGTCGTGCAACCGCTGTGCAACAACTTCAGCACTAATCAAGAGCCGACAAGAAAAAGAGCGGCTAGGCAATTTGTAAATGTGTCTTCCGACACATCGCTCACTTGCTGAAGCTTTTAAACTTACTGCCGTTTTCATTACCAACGTTTCGTACCTTTATCTATGGTCGCATATGAGATAAGACTTACAATATCCTGGCCAGACAGACGTCAGTTCTGTCGGGATGACCCGCTGATGCCTACACCGCGTTAACTGTGTTCATGCTGCTCCGTTTTCGCAATATATATAGCTCTCGTGGCATTAGCGGAGCATCAGAATGCCGACAGATATACGGGAGCGAAAAAAAATAATTCTGGCCGATGAAGTCAATTTTTCGCACAACGCCCAACAGTGAGGCATCGTTACTGCAAAACTTGTCAACGAGGAGCGCTTGCGATGTGACACGTCTTGACATCTTGTGTACCCTAGAGGAACGAAACGCAGGCAATAAGACAAAACATAAATGTGGACACAGTGTAAGTTAGTTTGCCGCTTTGAGAAGGTATATATATATATATATATATATATATATATATATATATATATATATTATAAGGGTTTATTGAGAGAACAGCTAGGGCTACGCAACAGCCTTGGCTCAAGAGCGTCGGTCGCTGTATCGCGCTCTCCGGGCTGCCGGACTTCTTCGTTCACTTTTAACGGTTCCGGACTATCTTCCCCACTACAATATATATAGCAGTGGTGACGAAATCTGTCGCAGTTGGTTCAAAGCCTGCTGCGTAAGGAATGAATAAAACAAGTTGGTTTGAAGACGTGGCACGGGCATTAGGATGCATTCAACTTTGCTGAACTCCCTCTGGCCACTGCATCAGTAACAGCTGACGTCTTTACTAGATGATTATCTGCACCATGCACTTTCTTGAGTGAGCTGAGTTCCTGATCCAAGTGCGGCGAATGTTACACGAAATATTAACAAGTGCACCTCCTGTGAAGCCATATACAGGCTAAGCCGATCTCATTGGGACGCGCGATGTATCGGGAATAACCTGGTTATGTAACGAATAAGCGCCAAAAAGATAATCCGGCTATCCCTTAGAAGCACCCGAAAGTTCAAGAAACGATGCCCTTCTCGAACACGAGGGAAAAAAAAAAGGCTAAAATTTCATTTCTCTCCTTTTCAAGCTTTATTTGTTGTTGTGTGAGTCTGAAGGCGCTAAATAAGATTACCCGACACCGTTAAAGTATTTCCGCATTCCACCCAACCCGAGCTTCTTAATAGAGTGAGTGGGCTAAGTGGATGGATATCAAGGGTACGCCCAAATTAGAGTGAGGCAGATTCGAGATATACCAAGTGACAAGAAGGTCAAGGAAAGGGCACGTCAAGATGGTGTTGTATAAGAAGTTATTTCGTTTAATCTGCTATACGAACTTGTTCAGGTTGATAGGCAGCATCAAGCGTCATGTGGCATCTCTAACTACCTATTTCCGCTTAGTTTAAGATTGTGAGGCGCCGTTCTTTTCTTTCCAACTGTACACATATCGGACAAGCATTCCAAGTGTCCCTAAGATGCAGATTTCATTGTTCCCTATACTATAAAATTTATTCTCATAGACCTGCCTCAAGCAGCAATTTTTTTCATGCAAAATGCTTTGCTAGCTGCTTAGTGACAAGGCAGTCTCCTTTCCTATTGCCTAAAGTTTGAATTGCTTTTATTATCTACGAGGAAGGACATAGTGCTTAGGTCGCTATATAGCAGAGTTTGCGTGCAACCCCACTTCTTACCTCTTTTCTGGGCTCGTAATGATGGCAACGTTTCATAGTTGATGCGTTGGAATGATAGACTGAAAGCTTTTAGAACCATTGTCATTATGCAGGTGCCCTTTTATTCATGCTCGCATGCTTGATACAGAACAACGACGAAAAAAATGAATCTTACTGCAGGGTGAAGAAAAGGCTATAAGTAGAGATTTACCTTGAAACCGAGACATGATGCTGGCGGTATCTATCCGTCACGTTAAGCCGGTGGCGCCTCTGTTTCCATTGTTGTTAAAAAAAGTCGCAGTTTCACCCGAAAGGCGAAGCATCGATTGCGATAGCAAATTAGTATCGAGCTATACAGAGTAAGGATAGAAGTTTTATCAGCTGTATAAACTTGGGCATGCAGCAGCACCGGCAACACGCAGAACTGTTGTCGACGCCGTCGGCGTTTTTCCCGCGTTCGCATCAAACGCGCGCGGCGTTAGTGACTGTTGCCGGTGCTTCTGGGGGCGGCTAGGAGGTTTTCGACGAGATCAGAACGGGACACTCGTCGAGCAGCGTCGGAAATCTTACCCGCCTTCTCGCCTCGCAACGTTTTTATATAAATACGCATTTGGTCCTGCAGCTAAACGTCGTCTCTCTTCCCTACCCCCCCCCCCCTACCCCCCCACACCACGGCTTTTCTCGCGTCGGAAGAAGTCGCGTTTGCTATACATATATGGTGATTGTAAAGGGGGAAAGAGACCCTTAATTCTTCAGCCCTTCAGGGAGCACGCACGGCGGAGAACAAACGCGCGTTCTGCGCCGTGTAGTAGTGATTTTATTGAAAAAGGAAATGACGCTTATAGCAGAAATAAGCGTCATTTCCTTTTTCAATAAAATCACTACTACACGGCGCAGAACGCTCGTTTGTTCTCCGCCGTGCGTTCACTCCCCGTGAAAGCGCGTGTCCCTCGCGCCATTTCATTCGCACCTATAGCTGCGTTCGGCACGCGGCGACGATTTCATTGCCATTGACGTCATACGGAACCTCACGGTGACGGCGACGCCGACGGCGACGCCGACGACGACGCCGACGGCAGGAATCCGCTTTGGAGTGTCCATATAACTGCTATCGCAATGAAACATATTCTGGGCCCTACGCATCTAAATAGTAGGGTATGATGATGAGGCATGCTGTTGTGGGGTACTCCGCCTTAATTTGGCCACCTGGGATTGTTTAACGTGCTCATAAAGGTAAATACACGAGCATTTTAATACGACAGTGTATTATTCCGGTGTCCGCGATGAACTTCCGTTACGGAATTAACGGATGTGACGTTCGGTGCCAACGAGTAAAATATGTTTTGTTGACAGGGATGGCACCGCGGTTTAGGAGCGGTAAAGCGAAGTACTGCATCGTGACACTAACGAGTACCGACAGTGAGTGCTACGGTAGTCACAGGCGCAGCGGAGGCTTCAACGTGGTATAGCCTGGTGTTGGCACTTTCCGCGCATTGTTGGTCTTTCGCGTCGGATTAGCCTGTAGCGCCTCGTCGCTGACTGAGTGCAGCTTCAACTTGCATCAGCAGTGCTTACACGCAGCCTACTGCTTCGCTTGCGATGACCACAACTAAGGATACTGCTGTTCTATGTAGCTCAGAAAGGCAACGGCGTTGACGGGCGAATCTCGCTTTGGTCTGGCGAGAGACGCGCCAGCTTGAAGCAGAACGCCTTCGCGCGTTCGCGGCGCACGCTGCTAGCTCTGCCACTCGCACTGCTGAAGCTGAGCGTGTCGCAACTGAACTGGATGCCCAAGACACTACGGAGTCAGACCAAAATGCTCGTACCGTCGCCGAAGCGACTCGGCAGCTGGACGCCGCTCGCCAAGCAAACCTGCAACACGGTCGCCGGCCCGCAAATTGTGTGCCTTTCGCTGCAGTGAACCGTGAGTTCACGAAGCAAACATGCAACAGCTTCTGTGAAGACACGTTTCACTTTCATGTTCTACCGATTCCTATAAAAGAGGGATCAACCATGTTTTTTAGGGGCGAAATTCGTCCCTGTCGTAGTAGTAGTAGTAGTGTGTAACCAGTCTGAGAAAAATGAGAAAAAAATTCCGAAGTTGTGTCCGTAGCGCGGAATCGAACCAGGGACCCCTCGCTTCCGAGCGCGCGGCGTTAGCCCACTACGCCACGAAGCGGACATGGACAAACGCACCACGATGGCTATAAATACCCAACCATAGCCTCCTCTATACTTTTCAAGTTATAGAGGAGGCTATGACCCAACATTAACGAAAGGCCGCGTTTCTAGCGCGTTTCTAACGCGTTTGTGCTAGCACGTTACGGCCCGTGTAAGAAGCTGGTGTAAGACGCTGTGGCCTCTCCACCTTACCTTCAACGCGTTTCGAACGCGCTGCCCAAAGCGGTGGCAAGTCAAGTTCAAGTCGAGGAGCGTTTATGAATACGGAGGGTATACTCTCTCACCAGTCATGTGATGGCGTCGGCAAACGCGGTGCACGTTCCGGCATGTGTAAATGGCTGCGTAAGACGCTGTGGCCGCTCCCCCTTACTAGAGAGTACTGCACGTTTCTAACGCGTTTGTGCTAGCGTCCCCTTAAGCGGGAGATCCGATGATTCCCTCCGGAGCTTCGCCCACTCATCATCATTCACCTCGTGGATCTGCTGTCATTTTTTTTTATTGCGATAGCAATTATATGGACACTCAAAAGCAGATTTCTGCCGTCGGCGTCGCCGTCGCCGTTGCCGTCGCCGTCGCCGTGAGGTTCCGTATGACGTCAATCGAGATGAAATCGTCACCGCGCGCCGCCGAACGCTGTATGTGCGAGTGAAAGGGCGCGAGGGACGCGCTCTTTCACGGCGAGTGAACGCACGGCGGAAAACAAACGCGCGTTCTGCGCCGTGCTTCCTTAAGGGCTGCAGAAGTGGGCGTCTCTTTCCTCCTTTACAATCATCATATATGTAGAGCAAACGCGCCTTCTTTCGACGCGCGAGAGGCCGTGGGGGAGGGGGGGAGGGGAGGGAAGGGAGACGACGTTTAGCTGCGGCATCAAATGCCTATTTATATCAGAGGCTCCGGCAACAGTCACCAACGCCGCAGGCATTTTGAGCGAACACGGGAAAAACGCCGACGGCGTCGACAACAGTTCTGCGCGTTGCCGGTGCTGCTGCATGTCCAAATTTATACAGCTGATAAAGCTAATATCATTACTCCGTATAGCTCTCTACAAATTTGCTATCGCAATTGATGCTTCGCCTTTCAGGTGAAACTGCGACAACTTTTTTCATTGCACCCCTATCGAAATGAGGCCGCCGCGGCTGGTATCAAACCTGCGACTTTCACCGCCATAGGAAAAACCACAACGCCAAAGCCATGGTGGGTTATCGTCATTTCATTCGCATCCACAAAATTACGGAAGTATAAAACCACAGTAAAAGTTTTGAATCACGCAAGTGCTAGAGAAGAATACCGGAAAGGACATTCTTCTCTACGCACTTGCGCTACTCAAGCCTATTACTATGGCATAAAAACCAGCCGAAATTGCCACGATATGGAACCAGCGCCCACCGGTCGCATTTCTTCTACTTGCATTTCATGTTATCTTTTATGTTTGGTAAACTTGATATTTGATGAAATTAGATGTTGCGAATTGCGAATCTCTTCATAGGAAGTTCTGGGTCATTGTCTTTTACTCCGTTACCGCTGTTATACCGTCAATTCTCAACCCATCTTTCCAGCCTCCACCCAACTGATTTTCCGCTGGCGGGCAAGTGGAGACGGTGTGCACTGGACGCCATCTGCATCTGCACACCATATATATATATATATATATATATATATATATTTCTTACTTGGCGTCCCGGATTTTGCGCACAATGCACATAGACGTTGGAGATTCGAACAGGAAATACGAAAGAAACGAACCATAGAAAGAAACTTAGAAATATGAGCTGCGATACGCTTAAATGCCTGGCGCACTTACGAAGGATGTAGGGTCACCATCTTTGCGTAACAACGAACGGCACTTGAAGTTTCGTAAGCTAAATGGCTACTTGGTATAACGGTCCCCTAAGCGCCGCCATACGCATAACATGATCCGTACATTGGGATATGCGAGTTTCCTTGTCCTCATTCCTAGCGTGCACTTACGCAGTGACGAAGTCAGCTTTCTTTATCTTTGCGACCACTATTAGGTCACGCAAGGCATCTTCGGCAATTTGTTTGATGTTCACACTCAATATTATCTCTCAGCGTATCTTCATTATGCTGTTACTAAGCCTGCGGAGCATGCACGAAAAAAAGATAGATAGATAGATAGATAGATAGATAGATAGATAGATAGATAGATAGATAGATAGATAGATAGATAGATAGATACAAAAAAGAAACGACATTAAACCTATTTTTTATTTTTTTCTAATACAGTCTTCCATCTAAAGGAACAAAATGAGAAATAGCCCAAATTATTTTTCATCCCGCTGAGAACTCGTCTTCGAGAGAGAAAGAGAGATGTATATTTTATTGCGATAGCAATTATATGGACACTCAAAAGCAGATTTCTGCCGTCGGCGTCGCCGTCGCCGTCGCCGTGAGGTTCCATATGACGTCAATGGAGATGAAATCGTCGCCGCGCGCCGCCGAACGCTGTATGTGCGAGTGAAAGGGTGCGAGGGGCGCGCGCTTTCACGGGGAGTGAACGCACGGCGGAGAACAAACGCGCGTTCTGCGCCGTGCTCCCTTAAGGGCTGCAGAAGTAGGCGTCTCTTTCCTCCTTTACAATCACCATATATGTAGAGCAAACGCGCCTTCTTCCGACGCGCGAGAGGCCGTGGGGGAGGGGGAGGGAAGGGAGGCGCCGTTTAGCTGCGGCACCAAGTGCCTATTTATATCAGAGGCTCCGGCAACAGTCACCAATGCCGCACGCATTTTGAGCGAACGCGGGCAAAACGCCGATGGCGCCGACAACAGTTCAGCGCGTTGCCGGTGCTGCTGCATGTCCAAGTTTATAAGCTGATAAAGCTAATATCATTACTCCGTATAGCTCTCTGAAAATTTTCTATCGCAATTGATGCTTCGCCTTTCAGGTGAAACTGCGACAACGTTTTATTCATTGGAACGACAGAGAGGTCGGCCTCAGCTAGTGCGCTATAGTTCTTCAAAGTTCATGCATCCCCCTATTCAGCAGTTATCATTACAATAACTAATTTGTTCGGAAGGCCGCACTCACCACGGATCTACTGAACTTCAAAGCAGCAGCTACCGACACCCATTCATAAACTGATACGTTTGAAGCGTATATAGTTACTTTTCTGAATAATGTCTTAATCCTATGATATCTGTAACGACTGATCGGTGCCACTTCCCCGAAATAATTTTCTGACTGCAAATATTAGCTTTACCTACTGTTGTTTGCAGAACTGCGTTTTAAGTGTAGTAACACATGCCCAAAGAGACCAAGCAACAACTCCCCCCACCCCCCATTTTTCTAAAAAAAAGAAAACTAATGCTCTTTGCCTTTTTTTTTTGTTCGTTCGTTTTTTCCACTTGCCTCGAAAACTTTTGCACAAAGTATAAGAGAACATCTCCAAAATAAAAACACACGGGAAGTTCACCGACGACGCCTTACGCAATCTAATCGAGTCCGTAGAAATGGAAAGTTTGCATCGCACTGAAAGCGCAAGCTTGGTGCATGGATGAAGAAATATCAATTGTAGTCGAGAGGTGCACGCGCGGATCATTTTTCATGCATCATGTTGTTTAGACAAAGCGCACCAACATTTACTTAGCTTATGAAACTTCACAAGAGGCGCCGTTCTTTAGTTATGCCATCTGTTTCCGAAGGTGATCGACTCTTTGACCTCTTCTTGGCTAGCGACGGGTGGCGTAGGAACACCGCTTTTTGTTTTGTTTTTTCTTCAATTCCGCCATTACACAAGCCCGATGACATTAAAATTGACACTATTTTACGGAATCGTTTAGGTGCCGCCATCTTGGGCTCTTAACGCTGCTGTTTTCTGTCTTTAACGATGAAGTGTACGTTGCTACAGTCGATTAGCAAGCACGAAAATATTTGTATAAATGCGTTCACCATTTCATGACCATTTTACGTTACTTCGCTTTTCATAAAACTTGGAAATTGTTTGCATAACAACCCCAGACGGTGGCGCACACGAATGAAATTGGTATAAATAGTACTTCAAGTCGGCGTCACTAAATGTTGGAAGTGATTAACCATGGTGTCGAACAAGCAATGTCTCTCAATGCTGGCTTCAATGACGTTCCTTGTTATACCACTCTTAATCAATTCGAGCTTCCATGTTACTGCAAATCCCTGTCTTGTTTTCGATATGGGGACGAATTTTAGGTGACGATATCTTTAATCTTAAAGTTGAAAAGAGAGTGCCAGAGGCCAAGGTACGTTGCACGGTAATACCGAAATATTCATCGTAAGAATGGCAGCACAAGATGAATGTGCAAAATTCATTGTGATTATGATAGAATTATGATTGTGGCCACAGTAGACAAAAGGTTCTTAGTGCCACTACGTTGGAGCGGAAATAATTTTCTCGGTTGATGTTGATCTTAAATAGCAAGATTTGCCAGTAATGGTGATGTATTCTGTATTTTCTTTCTAATTAAAAACAGCGTCTATCTTTTTTTTCCTCGCTTAGTTGTTTTTGTTATGAAACTTTGTATGGGTCTTCAAGATGGGACGAAAATAAACATAAACAGACCACTTGAGCTTGAAACCTAAACTTATAGAGAACTAGTACTGAAAATAAACGTACAGCCTTACCACTACAGAATCGGAATATTACCCATTAACATCCACGTGTTGTGCTAACGCAAATACGTCCAAATATGAACAGGAAAATATATGCAGTACTTTAGCACCTGCAACAAAGAGTGCCATACAGAGATGTGTGTTCTATCTTTTGATCGGTTTCGGGGAAGATAATTCATGACAGGCTTTTGAGTGGCTCAAAGGCACGTAAGTATATATTCAAAAAGCAGTTCGTACGCATGTCGGTTTGAAAAACGAATGGTGGCCAATCGCGGAAACGAACATATTGTTACGATTAAGATTTAACCGGCTTGATTTAAAAGACGAGGTTGATGGTCAAGTAAAGATGGCATCTATAGGCTGCGCCAGTTAAGACGTTAGGTGGCGCAGCCTCTGGCCGCCATCTTTACTTGACCATCAACCTCGTCCTTTAAATAAGGCCGGTTCAACATTAACCGTAACAATATTATTAGCAAATGTAATCAGCCAATGACAAACAATTCTTACAGTCAAGCAGCGTTTTGAATGGGGTCCCTGTACCTTATGCCTTATCATATTGTATGAGCACTCTTCATATGTATATAACAATCCCCCCCCCCCCCCCCCCACACCTAGTGATATACCTGAAAGCACTACTCCTAACCATATGAAGAAATGCTACACTACTTTCGCGCATACTATGTAAGATTGTAGAATTTTGTTATCTCCCGTCTCGTAGTTTGTTATACACGAAGGAGCATGCACCTGTGATGTTTCTGACTTTGACTCCATCTGAGCCATGCTCTCTCGTGTGAGCCTCTGACAACGAACACGATATCAAATGTCCTCCTATTTGCATTGCAATAGTGAATGCAATACTGAACTCCGGAATTTGTTTTAGCGTTTCTTTGCCTCTGAATTGCACGGTTCATGGCTCGGTGAAGTAACCGAGGTCAACTCGTACTTCCATGCTAGTCCCCTGGAGCTTTTCTCAAAGAGTGGTTACTATTGTATCTTTGTAATTATGGGTTCATATACACCTCCCCCCCCCCCCCCCAAAAAAAAAAGAAAGAACAAAAAAGTTGTTACACTAAAGCTGTGCTTAGGTGCAAGTAAGGACCAATCGTGACATATTATTAGCAAAGGCGGTTGGCTAATTGCGTAAATTCCTTACGAACGGTAAGATAATTAGTGATGTAAAAGTATACTCTTTTAATGTAGACTAATAAAGTTACGGCAATCAATGCGTCAAGAAGTCACCGCTGTGTTCATCTAGGGAATAGTATGGGTGCTGCTCTGTGGTAATCTATTCGTTACAAGAATGCGCAGAAAGCAGACAATAAAGTCAGTGATAGCTTAGGAGAAATTAATTGTAATGTTTGAGTGAAGTGCAGAAATAATTACAAAGATGGCAATGCAAGTGCACGACAAGGGAATTTGCCGCAGGTAGGAGCTGAACCCACATCATCCGTATTACGCTTATACGGTTCCACATTACGCTTGTGGCGCTTCCTTCCAAGCTGACATAATGCGTGGCACTGGCATCAGGATCACATGGGTCACTGGCTAACACTTCCTGTGATAATCTTGTAAACGTGCACAAGTACTCTGAAAGTTGATGGGAAGATGGACCCCACGGTAGCCAAATCTGGTAAAGCAACGCGCGCTGAACGCTGCACACGTGGGTTTGGCTCCCACTCGCCGGGTGCTACCTTTTCGTACACTGTCATTTCTCTTTTCCTAATTATTTAGACACTTTGATTAAACATAAAAATCAATTTCCCCTGCCCTTTATCTGACCCTATTGTCCGTTTTCTGCATTTTGTTATAACTGACAAAAAATCGAAGCCCTCCAATCACCTTATTCTTATCACCCATCAATATTTGCTTTCTCCCGTCTGGTAGCCATAACAGAAAAAGCGAGAGGACGTCGTATAGATGACCCGACATGATACATCATTATTACATCATTGCAGCCGCAGCTGTGCACAGCATCGAACTGTAAATGAAAAGAGTGAAAGCAAAAGCTGAAACCCGCCAGAATTTCATCGGTGTCAATATTTCATTTCACTTGATTGCCTTGGCGCTGCTTTCACAAAGGGAGTTTGGTTGAGACAGGGCAAACCATCTCTTTTTAAGCAAGTCTTAATGAATGAAATAGTGGTATAAATTGCGAAAGGATGAGAAACCTCAGTTTCATCACATATTCGAATGATTGTATACCTTGTATATGTAATAACCGTAGCATTCAACGACTGATCAAGAAAACTATGAGGACGAAAGTATGTTGTACTTTGTATACGTACTGCTCGGATACTTTGGTGCGCTTACAAAAAATGTTATGTGTTCACGTATCAATGACAATAGTTTAGAGGACATTTCATTTCTTTACCAAATTCCAAGACGTGACAACGAAACCAACCATCCCATTCTTTATCTTGAGATAACGAAGTATTTCTAAAACAATAGTGTGCACGCAGACTAATGATTCATGGCTGATCTAGCACCAAGGGCGAATCAAATTCTTCATCTGTGCAGAACTCTTCGTGTTTTCCGTGGCGAAGTATCTAGGTCAGCGTTTGTGAATTTCACAACACATGCGTAATGCCGTGAACCTCTAGGAAATATGTGCGCGCAGTGCCTCTTGCTGGGAGTATGAGGAGGAACACACAGGGATCATCGCGGAAGCTTTCTAGAAAGCTTGTTTAGCTGCTCTTCTTTTTCTGTCAGCCTGTTATATATGTAACTTCTCAGGTTTTAAATGTAGCTGCTGTCCAGGTCCCATAATTATTTCCAACGTTAGATTCAATTCCGCAGCTTGTTTCGTCTTGCGACTGACTTGACTGTTTGAGCGCATCCGTGCAGTGCTATTACATAGGAGAGAAGGCAAAGATGAGGCTTGGCACAGCGCGGTAATAAGTGCAGTGTTCCACCAACTCTAATCAAAAGAAGATGTAACCAGTTTTTGAAAGAGGTACCTTTCCGGTTGAATTGTGTTTTCTAACCAAAAGATCTAACCAGTTTTTGAAAAAGCTACCTTTCTTGGTAGAACTGTGTTTTCTTTTATCGCTAGGCGTTTTGATACGTGTGAACCTTAACTGCATATCCCGTTTCTCTTAAAACTGCGAAATAATGAAGGTAGCCGGCCTTGCTAACTGAAGTATCTACACCTGAATATGCCTAAGGGCTTTCTCTACTTTCACTATTTAAACAAAGTTAGAAATAATGCTGATCCAACCAACATGTTGGAATCTGAGAAGCGACGCTTTCGTGAAGCGCTTAAGTAAATGCCATGCAACCGATTAAATTATCCGCAGCGTTTGGCACCCTAGCAATTACTTGCCTGGAAGTGAAGACGCCAAGACGCGGAGACCCATGAACCACGTGACGCACGTGACCACTCATTAAACTATCTTCAGGATTGACCCCCTTTGCTGTGACACTGTATCTAGGGTCGGTGCGCCGACTAGAGGAGGCCGATACTTCAGATAGCGCAAAAGTAAACTACACTGTTCTCGGCGAAAGACCGACCAGTCAGATGCGCCAAAATCCAGAGCCTCGGAAAAAAGACCGAGAAAGATTTACTTGTTAAAGCTATGTTAAAGCTCGAATACGTACATTTTCTGCAATGAGGATATTTAAGTACTATTTGTTTCATAACTGAGTAATATCTTTAAAAACCAGGCCAACAGCTAGGACACCTGTGAGGATAGCAAATATGATAGTGCTGTCCTGCGTCTAAGCTATTCGGCAAGACAGCTGCCACAGCCACGGTGAGAAAAATCTAGGAAGGTTCGCAAAGAAGCTTCCCTTTTCAAGAAGGTATATTCAGCGTACATTTCATTTAGCAACGGTAAGTGTTCTCTCTGCCTTGTCACAAGTTGACCTTTAGATGGGTTCGTTCCTCGGGGAGCTTGTTTACCAGCAGTATTAGCACTTTTTCTGCCAATAAATTTCTTAAACGACAGCTACCCGCTCATGTTCAGTAACATGATAAATGTTGATGTTTAATCTTAATGTGTACTGATTTGTCTTCTAATAATTTTTTATGAAACGCCACCGGATACTGCTTGTTGCCTGCAATATTCCAACGCAAAAATGCACTAAAAGGGTCCGAAGGAAATGATTGACCTTTTAATATTTCACATATAAAAAGCCACAAATCCGGCCTTCAATTCCTGCTTATCGGAAGTTTTGGTTGTGCAGTAACTACTGCCTCAGCATCACGATTATACGAAGTGGCTCCAATATACATACAATATACATGAGACGCTTCTTAGCAGAACTTCTTGGGCCAGTCCGTCCGCGCCTAAAGCAATAATAGTAGCATTAAAATGACGGACACAAGAACGATGACACTATAATCGCTACACAGTTCTGTCGTCCATTCACTTTTATTGAGTCCGTCGTCTTCAACTTATGTGTACTGTTTTTAACGTACGTAAGCTACTGGTAAAACGAGAATGTCCATATGGTGGAATTCCTGAATTAGCTCAGAGGTAACGTAAATCAAAATGTAATTTATGTTTAGACGCTTTTAGCAGTCCATGACACCTAATTTATAACATAAGCTATTTTCTAAGGATCATTGTCGATATACCTCGCATAAGAGCAATCGTCTTGCGAGTTGACAAAAAGTACAGTGACCATGGCCGGGACGTCCGGCGGGGTCTGTTTGCTTTCATTTCTTATGCAGGGTATATCATTATCGATATAACTTGAATGCCGTATATCGCCTGTAAACCGAGAAATGCTATCACCCGACCATTTGTAGTGAACAGTCTTTAATTATACTAGTTCAGTGCGATGGAAATACGTCCCATACCGCGCCTTTTAGCGACTCGCTGTTTGATGCGCAGAGTCTAAAAGTCACTATTTTGTACACTTTCATTTCTAGTTACCCTCCCCCTAAGAAATGCTTGCACCCACTGAGTTCCATTTTATTTAGATTTTTTTTCAGTCAGAAAGCAATATCATGCAAAGGAAAGCAAGAGGTAGAGAAAACGTAATGCCTTTAAAAACAGTCGCTGATTCCTTTTCAAGGGCTTACAGCGATAATAAACTATAAACTACTTTGCCACCACAAAAATGTAATATCATGCCGCTGAGAACTTTGGAGTCGTAAATGAGAAAAGTCGTGCAAATTAGAAAACATTTTACGTACACCTACTTCGCTTTCACCTGACAATATAGAAAAGAAAAAAAAAGAAAGAGAGCAACAGAAAGCAATGGGATTCCTTTTACCCGAGTCCGTTCATTTCAAAGTGAACTAGCAGCTCGTACAGAGACCAATACCAATCTGCATTGTTTCGGCATCTTGGGCAACAAATACCGAAGCGCTTTTGTTCATCCCGTAGCCTCTGGGATGGCAATGCTCTGGTTACTGACCTCTCCCTGACACGTGTTCCTTTGAGACTTGCTTTATCCTGTGACAATTTCATCGAGCTTTTGCCAAGTCCTTTTTATACACGAATACATTTAACCGATATTGTAACAACAGCGCTCAGCTCTCTCGTGACAATCTACTACGAGTGTGAAAGATGAGTCTGTCTTTGTGTTTCGAAACAACTTCGTTAAATTTTCATAATAAAGGTGCCTTACTCGATTCAAGCGAATTAAACTCCGTGGAGACAGTACAGTTTCTATTATCACCCAACCAAAAAGGAATATACATCCTGGATTCTCCTTTATGTTCGGTAGAAAACGAGAGCAGTCTGACACAATAAGCAGTTAGTGCTCTCCACCACCGGAAAGTTCGATGATGGGATTGATTTGAAAATGCATTCGAGAAATGACATAAGAAGGAGCTGTTCCGTTAGGGTGAGTCAAGAACGGCGTTGCAAGGAATTATACATATTGCAGTCAGGCAAAAAAAGCACCAATTGAGGGTGTTTTCCTCGATAGAATTTGCGTCCTTAAATTGTTTCCCGTAGTTTCATCCGTTATGGAAATATCCAACTGAGAAGCTTTAAGCAGAAATTAGAGTTTAAAAAAAGGTTCCAAGCCATAAAACAAAGAAAAAAATGATGTCGCAGCAGTCATCGAGACGTCCATGCTTAAGTTCTGAGGAACGCGAATCAAAAGCTTCAAGCGGTTATCTATTATAGACTTATTGCCACGGCTACTCTGGCATATTCGAGCCCGAAGCTAGGCAGGTGGATCCGCACATTTTGACGACAAGAGTAGTTTATCGTTTACTCGGAGTAATATTCAACTGGCCACGTGGTTTCACACCACCTCCTCAGCGCGCTCTAATACGCCGCTCGTGATTGGTTGACGCACCACCGATGTAACTTCGGGGATGTTCTGCCATGCCACGCATAGACTGATAATCTCATTCCACATAAATACCGCTAAGTAAGTCCAACACTTTGGGCAAATATATCTCCCTTAGTTGACGTAATACGTAGAACGAGGTTAGGATGTTCCACTTTGAAACTATGGAGAAGGATATTAAAAGCGCACAGTGCCAACAATGACAAGAAGCTCGTCCACGGGAAAAGCCGACACTCGAGGGCACTTGTTCTGTGTAGGTTCCACAAAAAAATGTTCCGCATCATACTGAAGCATTCTTGAACATACTCGTATTTTCCGCTGACTTAGTGGAATCTATGTGAAACGAGATTAAAGAGTGGGCAGCTAGCAGGCTTGGACAGTACTACGTACACCACGATCACTATATGACTCGCGACAGCCACAAGAGTCAGCCATCGTGGTTTAAGTACTGTCCAAGCCTGCTAGTAAGAATGGCCCATCTGAAAACTTCAGCGCAGAGAAGCGATACTCTATAAGGCGTTCTACAAACTATATACACGCCTCTCGGGGCTCGCAGTGAGTCGTCAGTCGTTCCGAAGCGCAAGCAAGCATTCTAGTAGGAAGATAAATCGCCCATAACGAATAAAAGCGCGGTATCTGCCTCCCACAGAGGTGGACACCTTAACCGATGTGTTGAGGAAAGGGAGTGGGGAAAGAGCAGGAGTAAAAGGAGAATCATTGAAGCCGAGATCGTGAGAGAAGAAAGAAAGCACGGAAAGTGTTAGATCAGTGTGAGAGGAGAGAGTGAGATGTGAGAAAAAAAAATAAAACAAAAGTACCGAGAGGTTTACGGGCGAGGAAACGACGAACGGTAACTCCGGGTTCAGAGACCTCAGCGAGTGAACGGACTTCCGCTTTACCAAACGTGTATGATATGAGCGCGACAGCTTCCCGTAGCTAGCCTGTCTTATTATCTGTATTTCTAGGATATCTTTTTTGTGTTAGTTCGTCTGTTTGTTTTTCTCGCTGTCGCTACTTTTTGTGCCTGAAAGAGCGGTATCGCTGGAGTGGGTATGATATTTGATCCGTTGACAAGGGTAGAAAGGTCACCTAAGTGTTTCGAAAACGTTCAGCAAAAACATTTACTTTTGATTTGGGGCCAGTCAAATGGACAGAGTCATGGTGGCATGAGGAGACTTAAGTCAAGAAGCATGAATTCTTGTTCTTGCTTTTCTCTTCGCTCAGTCACGTAAATTGTGCATTGAAAACTTGCAGGAACGTAGGAACATCAAGAACTGAAGGTTTATTTCATGTTTTTCTAACACGAAACACTGAACCGTAAGAACGAGCAAAAAACAGCTTAAATTTCTCAGATTCGCTATGCCTTCGTTTTTAAATGCTACAACAAAGAATGAGCCAGTAAACAAAACTATTACGTCAACGCCCACAGTCTCAAATCCCACATTACGTCAAAGCCCGCTGTGAGATATTTCTGCAGTGTGTAAAAAAGAGGACAAATGACTTAGTATTTGGCTATGCGGCTTATTATCTGAGCTTTTATCCATTTCGAGATTATGGTAGTAAAATGTATAGTATACGCTCCAACAGTACTTTTACCTAGCAGAGCAAAAGAAACAAATAAAAAATAAACTAGTCCTCGAGATTGCATCTAGTGAAGTCCAAGGCCTAGGTCCAGAAGGGCTTATTTCACTGGCGTTTGCCATCAACACGGTTGTAACTTAAATGTCATAAATAAGAAACGCCGTGGTATCGATGTATTCTTTTCTTCCAATGGCTTCATGATTCTGCCTGCTAAATTTACATCAATTTTTGCCTACTGGATTTTCATGTATATTCTGTTCACAGTTCTGAAAAATGAACATTCAGAAAATGCAAGCAAAAAAGTAGGCGGTGGAAGGCAAATCCGCGCTATTGTTCCATACCAACAGACCAGGATAAACTTTCTTAACAAGAATTGTGGTGACCAGAAATAGTATACCTACGTTCGCGAGCACACCTCGGAATGAAAATGCAGGCGACTCGAGACCTCAGTGAAAGCGACAAGTGAAGTAAATCCCGAGCGCTTTCACACATGAACAGCAGAAGCACAGGGACACCAATATTGCACTACAATGACGGGACGTCGCTCTGACTTTCTATACTTGGCCTTTCGCTGACGCCACTGTTCGGATCCTTACCGTCACTTCTCTGCAATTCGTGGCACAACACAGCGCGTAAGCAAATCGCGCAGAAGCCAGAATTGGAGGTGTTAGACTGTGTTTCCTGGGGGAGCCATAAAGCGCAAGCTTCTCTGAGAGAAAGCGAAATCAGGCTGCACCCAAGAGAACAATAGAACGCATGTGTATACGCGCAATCAATTCATGGCCTCTTTCTGGTGACTCGTATTGGATGCTTCAGAAAGTAATATGCCAGCCTATAGCAACTAGCATTCTTCTTCATTTATAGTCCGACGCTTTTGCACCTTGTTATAAGTGAGTGAGTGACAAGATTTCGCAATTGAATCTCATATAACTTGCACCGAATGCACGCGCAATGAATAGTTTCGAATTCAAATAAAAGACACACCGAGTACCAACATGTATCGCAGGCTTGTGTTTAAAAATGCAGCAGAGTCGAAATCGATGTTTGCAAGAGTTTTCTTTGAAAATGACCAGTCTCTTTGCACACAATATTATTGTAGATTTATTATAAGTTGACAAGGGGAGGCCATTCTTTGTGTAAATAACACTGTGTACTGACTTAATCTGCTGCCCTAAACCATGCCATAATTTGTCGACAAGTGATTGTAGCCCGTAACATTACCTGAAAAGAATACAGACATTGGTAACGATTACAGAGTATAGGCATTTTTCTTAGTAACATCAAGTGCCTACATAACGAAGTGCTTTACACTTTCAAACTCCTTGGTTAGACAGGTCGCTTCGTTGTGTAGATGACGTGGCGTACCACTAGGAGTAGACCAGCCTAAGTGCGTAGGGCAAATCATAACCTGTATTAGCATGAATTGAAGAGATACTCCGTGAAAGAATTAGCTAATTCTAGAGCACCTTACAACACACCGAGGTCTACGGCATGCAGAGCTCAGGACTGGCACAATTCAGAGGTACAAGTTACATAATGTTGTCACTTCCCTGGTCGTCCTCAAGCTTGCTTGGTGTGTTTGCGCTTGTTCATAGAGTTCGCCAGAGCTAAGTTTCATTACTGGTTCCCACAGCTCAATATATATAATCATTATCAGCCTATATTTTATGTCCACTGCAGGACGAAGGCCTGCGATCTCCAATTACCCCTGTCTTGCGCTAGCGTATTCCAACTTGCGCCTACAAATTTCCCAACTTCATCATCCCATCTAGTTTTCTGCTTAACTCGACTGCGCTTCCCTTCCCTTGGTATCCATTCTGTGACACTAATGGTCCACCGGCTATCCATCCTACGCATTACATGGCCTGCCCAGCTTCTTTTTTTCCGCTTAATGGCAACTAGATTATCGGCTATCCCCGTTTGTTCTCTGATCCACACCATTCTCTTCCTGTCTCTTAACGTTAGTCCTAAGAGTTTTCGTTCCATTGCTCTTTGTGCGGTATTAACTTGTTCTCGAGCTTCTTTGTTAACCTCCAAGTTTCTGCCCCATAGGTTAACACCGGTAGAATGCAATGATTGTAGACTTTTCTTCTCAACGACAGTGGTAAGCTCCCAGCCAGGATTTGGCATTGCCTGCCATATGCACTTCAACCCAATTTTATTCTTCTGTAAATTTCTTTCTCGTGATCAGGGTCCCCTGTGAGTAATTGACCTAGAGAAACGTACTCCTTTACAGACTGTAGAGGCTCACTGGCGATCCTGAATTCTTGTTCGCTTGCCAGGCTATATTGAACATTATCTTTGTCTTCTGCATATTCATCTTCAACCCAATTCTTACACTTTCTCGATTAAGGTCCTCAATAATTTGCTGTAATTCGTCTCCATTGTTGCTGAATAGCACAATGTCATCTGCAAACCGAAGGTTAATTGCTGAGATATTCGCCGTTGATCCTCACTCCTCAGCTTTCCCAGTCTAAGAGCTTGAATACTTCTTCTAAGCATGCAGTGAATAGCATTGCAGCGATTGTGTCTCCTTCCCTGACCCCTTTCTTGATAGGTAACTTTCTACTTTTCTTGTGGAGAACCAAGGTAGCTGTGGAATCCTTGTGGATGTTTGCTAAGATATTCACGTATGCCTCCGATATATATATATATATATATATATATATAGAGAGAGAGAGAGAGAGAGAGAGAGAAATCAGAAGCACAACTTCGCGGTTATCTTAGGTTTATTTACCCAACAGTTTCAGTCGGTGGACCAACCTTGAAAAAGGTCGGTCCACCGGTTCCGTGGAGTTCGCAAGACGGATCCACTTAGAATTAGTTCTCAGGATGACACCACTTTTAAGATATTAGTTCCCGAACTTTGCGGATAAATGCATTGGCGTTCCAGTCACGTTGTGCTTCAATGCAAAAAGCGAGGTTTTGGTAAGAACCTAACTGGAACGCAAATGCATTTCTCCGCAATGTTCGGGAATTAATATCTCGAAACTGGTGTCATCTCGAGAATTTGTTCGAAATGGATTTACCTTGCGAACTCCATGGCTACAATTTTTAAATTGCAATATGGACCATCATGTAATTAGTTAAAAACTTAATTGAAACACAAGTTTTCGTTGTCCATTTTGAATTTCACTTCTCTTCTGTCGTCGTAATGGGGAGGTCGCGTATAGTCTGGACTCCCGAGGAGCAACGCACTCACCAAAAGCATAGTCCCGCATGGGCTTGGCGTTTTGTGTACGATCTTCGGTGGTGTTTTCCGCCCGCCGGCGTCGATTGCGTTCTCGTCTCTGTTCCTGCAGTCACTCTTTGTAGGCGCTTTGCTCCTCGGGAGTCCAGACTATACGCGAATATGATGGAATGAATATAATATTGACATAGGTGGTACGCACGAATGTGTGTGCGTACTGTATCTTCACTATGACGACCGATCAAGACAATAAATGGATTCAATAATTTTTGTTCTAAATTCTTTGTCACCTCTGTGTCGTGTGCTAAACAGCTTCACTGGATATCCACCTTCGTAGAGTGGAATAGCTCACGATTTTTTTTTTGTAATAGCGACAGTGCAGTGTGACTAAAAGTGCGTTAGGGCAATTAAAACTAAAAGGAACGTTATATGCCTGTTTTCATAGTTTTCTGAAAAACAAAGGAAACAAGATCTATCACGGAGATTATATTTAGCGCAATTGCCACCAAGATGAAACTTCCCAAAAATATAGGGACCACTAAGGCAAATCGGTATGTGTGTATGGGTGTGGAACAAATACAGCCTTTACAAGAAATGTCTTAAGCTAGTGTTGAAAATTATCATATAGGGCCGTAATCAGCCATGTGTCCTACTGTGCGGAAAAACATCTTCGTTATACCAAGTTTTATTTCGTTTGCGTATTTTGTGGCGAAACTTTATCCTTTCTGAATTAGTAAGGAGCGTTAATAATAATTACCGAACCTTCGCTTCTTATTCTGATTATCCTATTTGCATTCGTTATATGAGGTTAATCGTACGTTATTCCCTCGATAAATTAGACAAAACACCTTACATGTTTTTGTTTAAGATGCGAAGCAGATTATGGATAATGTGTAGGCGAAGTTCAAAGGCTGTGTACTATAATTACGGCATTTGCAATAAATTACGTATACAAGCGATGCGGGGATAAGTGTGTTTGACAAAAAACGAAGAATCTATCCCACTTCCCTGGAAGAAATATGAGCGCCACCCAAATAAAATATAACAAAAATGGGAACTAGTCTATGGCAAATATGTATGCGAAGTCAAATGTATGCGGATGAAGGACAGCCTTTGGGAAAAAATCCTAGCACAAAGTGCTCGACAGAGTTTTATGCGGGCATGGTTTCAAGCGGGGGAGTCATATATGCGGGCAACTTTTTAAATTATGTGGTTTGATTTCACGCAACTGAAATTCCTAATGCTATATTGCTCGAAGAAACAGCTTCACTGGAAATAGGACTGTCATTCTGCCACTTCGCAAAATACCTTTTTTTTTTCGGTGGCAGATTGGTAATGCCGCTTCTGAAAGTATTCCACCTTTCATGCGGCGCTTTACAGGCGCTGCGTGTGAAGCACTATAACTGCTCCCACAGGGACGCCTCAATTCTTTCGCCGTAAAGGCAAATTTGTTCGAACGGTCTTCGTTATATAGAAGCGTTCACAACAGACATGAATAATGGGAACTCGGTCTGGGCATGAGGAATCTTTTATTACACAGGTTATTTTGTTCTAGGGGATTTCGACTGTATTTCTCCGCGTCATTTTATAAGCTGTGTTAGCGTTTTCAAGGCCTGGCACCTGAATCGAACACCTATTTCATTCCTGCCAGAGAAGTAGTGTTAGCGTTTCCAGGATAATCCAGGATCCGCTTTGTAACAGCCAATTTTCGGACCGAAGCAGGACATATATTCAGTACAGTGCAATGATTCATTCGTTGTTTCATGGGTTTGAACGTCCCAAGGAATCACTATTGTTATTAGTGACACCATTGTGCAACCACCAAGTACTCTGCATTAATTACGAGCAGATGAGGTTGCTTTCCCTGCATCTAACTCTAAGTGCGAGAAAGAGCGTTCTTGCAATTCAGACCCTATTGAAATGTGGCAGCCAGTCACAGGAATCAAATCCACCGCTCCTACGTGCGCCCCAGAACGTCATAGCCATTCATTCACTGCAGCGGGTGATCTGTTTTGCTCAATGTCCACATTTCCTAGTGTATTCCGCGCTCACACACATCTTGCCCATGATATTTGATGTACATTATCTGGCATTTTTAAACACGGTTTTGTACATCGCGCTCTTCACGATTTATTCTTTTGTGTGTTGCTTTGCATTAAAACGTTTTAGAAGACATCGCTTTAAATTTTTATCTACACTTCAGCGTCGGTATGCAAGTTCTAGAAGATCTTATTTGTGGCACGTTATACTGCAAGCATGACTTCAATTTTGCGCCACAGACATTTTACAGTAATAACTGCACTTCTCAACGGTGATGGTATTTACGCTAGTTTACAGAGAAACGGCTGAAGGATCGCTGCGTTCCAACTTTTGGGACGGCATTGCACAAAGTCCAGGCAATTAGTTCTTCTAGATCATGTATATAAATGATCGCGAAGCGTGTGCGGCAAATAGCGCGTGCTGGCGCTCACACCACAGCAGTGCGTGGCTCTAAGCACGAGAAGCTGGATAGCCCCTTCATTCTAGCGTGTTCGCTAATATAATTTTCGGTGCTACCACGGATAATTATGTGGAACTGTGGAGCGTAAAGCTAAGGAATGTTGCGGCAGCTTCTTTATAATGTCGTATGTCACTTCGTGACAGACATTGCAAATGCCGGGGAAACAGTGGAGCGTTATATTTAAAGTGAGTTTAAACACGCAAAGCAAAGCGGTTTACGAAATGTGACAGTGGTTCGCTCATAAAGCCCTGCTTGCACAAGTGAGCTTTCTAAAGGAAGGCGTGGTACTAAAATAAACGGGCTTTTGAGAAGTATATTCGCTGATCACGGGTGTATATATATATATATATATATATATATATATATATATATATATATATATATAACGTTCCGGCCGATCCCTCGGCCGAAACGTTACTAAAATGTTTCCACAACGTTACTCGCCTCCTCATTTTTAATATATATATATATATATATATATATATATATATATATATATATATATTATTGCACACAGGTGTCCACGACACAAAGACAGCCCAAGAGGGAGGGGGTGCGGCTTCTACTCGGCCAACAGCGTACTTGTACTTTGCCCGGCGAAGGGCTCTCACGCACGCCCTATCTTGAAAGCGATCTCCACGCGGCTCTTAACTTTGCATGCGCTGTGCTTTCGCCGCTCAGTTTCCGTTGAAGTGATAGACCGCACGAACCTTCGCTCGCTGCTGCTGCGCGCTTGCTCACGCCAGCGTTTTGACAGTGGTTGTCTGCGGTCATCTAGTGTGATCTAGTCATATTTGCTTGTGCAAGCTGACACCATGCTTGATAATTCAGTTAGTCCGCGAATGTGTCCAAGTCTAAATTAAATTATGCGCTTTTATGAGCCAAAACTACGATCTAATTATGAGGCACGCCATAGTGGGAGACTCCAGAATAATTTTGACCACCTGGGGTTCTTTAACGTACACCTAAATCTACGTACACGGGTGTTTTCGCATTTCGCCCCCATCGAAATGCGGCCTCCATGGCATGGATTCGATCCGGCGACCTCGTGCTTAGCAGCCCAACTCCATAGTGACTAAGCAATCACGGTAGGTGTGTCCTAGTTTATGCAGCCGATAAAACTACTGTCCTTTCTACGTATAGTTCTCTACTAATTTGCTATCGCAATAGCTGTTTAGCCTTTCGGGTAAAACTGGGACTTTTTTATTGCTCTCCTGCTTTCTTTCTTTCTTTCTTTCTAATATTTTTTTAAGTGTGGCTTCACTTTTTTCAGTATTAACATTAGGCAGAGGATGCTTTGGAGTGTTTGACACGGTGGTGGTGCACTGCATATATCACTATTGCTGGAAGCAGAGTTTAATACTGTGCGTCGACATGCGAAGCTAACAGGAAAAAAAAAACAATCACAGCCTGAACCGTCGCTATTATATGTCTCTTTTAGTTCTTGAGAAATTTCTAAACACGATGCCATCTTGCCTGGCAGAACCGGATAAATATTAATATGCCACAGGCCCAGATCGCGTCATACTCAAGGACACGTTTTACGTGAGAATAACGGAAATTATGTCAGCGCGATTTCAATGTCGTCTACATTATCGGATAAGTTACAATTACATTGAACCCGTCGGCATGGACATCCGCTACCCTAAGTTTAACATACATCGTTTTAATGCACATGCGAGAGACTCGACATTATGTTATAGCGGCAGGCTTTGCCGGCATGTCGTGCCGTACAGCCCAAGTTTAGATGGGCATTAAAACATTATATGCCTCTCTCGTCGAGGGCTTTGAAGCTTCAAGGGTTGTTCCTGGATAAATCTTTTTTTTACAGTGCATTGGAGCCACAAATTGACAAAACATTTAACTTTATTTATTTTCAATGAAGTTACTCAGTGGCCCTACAGCCCTACAGGTCACGTGAACTGATCACGAGACAGTCGCAGTAGAGAAAGCCAATCGCGGATAGAACTTACATAAGTGCAGATTTGAAAATGTAGCCCAAGGCACTGTCTCTTCACTCAACGGGTATACCCGCCTCGAGCAATAGTCTATTTTCCCAGCCGCAAAAAACAACAGTTTTGCAATAATGAGATATAATGTGCGAAAAAAACAGGGGTACCGGGAAGCAAGACTGTCGTAATGGCTTCTTGAGCACTAGGCAAGGCTTTGTGCAAGAAAATATTTAAATCTTCATGCCGCTACCGAGAAGGGACAGTTTATTTATTTTTTTTTCCGTCGAGGAACGACTACTCCGATTTCTCGAGTAGTTGCTATGCACAATGAATAAGCTCCTGCATAAAGAAAGTCACGGAAATAAATAACAGCGAAATAAGCCCTAGAAAAAAAGAAAACAAGCAAATAATAAATTATGCAATCACAAATACAACGAGGCAGCCTACTGTGAAAGTATGGTCGCTCGCGGAGGAGGATGGGTGGGTAAAAATTTATGTTCAACAAAGAAATTTAACGCCCCTTGTGTGACCTTCGGTGTCTTCAAGGCCTGAAATGCCGTACGACTGGCGATCTCCTTGTTGGGTGTCGAAATACGAGAGGCGGCTGCTCCGGAAATTGGTCGTTCCACTGGCCGAGTGGACCGGAAAGACGGCGACGTTGGGCTTCACCGGTGCTCGCATAACAACCGACCTCTCTACCGGCCATGCGTTCGAGGAGAAACTCATCTATATGTGGAGGCTTCATCTCGCCAAACCCAGACGCTCGGATTTACTCCCGTCATCAAGGCAAGAGTTTGTACGCGGTGCCCATAAATAATAAGAAATGATTAAGCAATATGTTTTAAAACCCAAATTTGCCTATCATAAAAGCTGCTTTGATAGCCCTGTCAGAGACTTCAAATTTACTGTTTCTGGTGTTACAGGAAATATATGTACGAAAAAACAAAACAAAAAAAAAAAAACAGAAAAAAGCCGTAGTCACTTTTCTTTTTCTTTTTCTTGAGTTCTGCGCCACGTGTCCCGATCAATTAAGACGGATATCCTGCGAGGATCTTGTTAACAAGAAGCACCAACCACGATGACTCAAGAAGATATGTATTTCTTTTGTTGTCTTCAGTATTGTTCTGGGGCCCAGTCGTGGAAGAAGAAATAGGGGGTAAAATTTGCACATGGACTTGCGGTGTTTTGGTGTCATACTTCACCTTCCCCGAAAGGAACTTTCAAATATCGTACCGGACAAGATGCAAAGCTTAGATCATCCGTTGTGAAATGAAGATAGTAAAAGATGAAGATGAAGCACCTCAGCATGTCATCGTAGTAAAGATTAGGAAGCTGTGTATTTGAAAGCTCACCCTCTAGTTAAATCAGGTTGCCGTGAATGAAGAGTTACCCTTTTCACGTTGTTGATGACATATATTTATCAAGGGCACTTTTCTTCATGGCCGCCTCAAATGCAACAGAAATTTCATAACATTGTTTTTGAATGTTGGAGCCTCGTAAAAAGGTTAATAAATGCATTAGATCGTGGGAAAGCTCTTGACAGCAGCAAAAGTGGGAAATTGCCGTATACCTGACAATATGCGAACATTACTCGGTGACACCAGAATTTGTCATTCCTCAATCGCTGTTTGTCGACATTTGTTGGGGGGGTCGACTCGTCGCAGCCAGTATAGCATTAAAGTGTGATGTTTATGAGCCCAGCGCGAGAAACGACAGCAACACAAAACGAGAATGACAAACATGGCGTTTTTTAAGGCTATTCAGGGCTAGTCAGAAAAATCGCATTAACTGAAGAACACGGGTAGGGCCCGTAGTACTAGAGATGAAGCTGACGAGTGTGAAAGCTTCGACTTGTTGGTAATTATTGGCATAAATCAGCCAACTCGCCCAATCTCCCATGCTTGTTCCATATTGTATCTTTCTCTCTCTCTCTCTCTCTTTCTTTAGTGCCGATAAACTTGTGTTGCGAAGAAAACAAGAAATTGGTGAGGAAGTTTTCATCATATTGCATATTGATTCATAATGAATGAAATAAGAAATAACAAGTGCGTTAAAAAAATTTCACTGCAACTGTTTGCACAACGACAATACAACTCACGTAGTAGTGGAAAGACACGTACTGTGTTACTGTGATGATCCTTATTGCGTAGAGGTTTGAACTTTTCCCCTCATGTCTCCCCTTTCCTCAGTACAGGGTAGCCAACAGGGCTCAGCCATGGTTAACTTCCCTGCCTCTCATTTATCCTTCTTGCTCTCTCTCGTGTGTAGGTTGTTGCAGCGCAACAATTCTTCAACACGTTTCCCTAACTAGCCCAACGTTAAGCATTCTAAGTATGAAATACGAACGTATGCCAAATGAATCAGCTCCAAGTAGCTGGAAAGTACACGTGCTGGTGGATGTCCAAGCGGCGCTGCTGCTATGAACAAGTGTTCGGTATTTGGGCCGTTCGTTTACTCACAAATAAAACATATCTCGATGGTGTACACCATGCCGTATTGCTAAGTTCGTTTCTCGTCTGCATTCCGATGAGATCGAAATGCAAAAAAAAAAAAAACACTCGTGCATAGGGCTGCGCTCATACGTTAAAGAAGATCACGCGGTAAAAATTATTAGGGGGCGCCTCCGCTGTTAGGTCTCTTATAAGTTATTATGCATGTGTTGCTTTCGGGCCTTAAACCACATAAATAAATTATTCAATGAATACTATCTTGAATACTTTAACTATATTGCGCGAAAGTTTTTTTCGATTGTGGTTATGAACCATTTCCGGGCTGCTATTTCCGCATACGAACATTATTGTTTCTGCGTTCCCATATTAAGCACGCGTCTTAATCACCTCGATCTGTGACCGAGCAAAAATTTAGCATCCTCTGCGCTAAAACATCCGAAACCCCCGTCGCGCTGCGCTGCTACTATTTAAGGCATGTGCGGTATGATCACTCTTATGTGTCATTGACGACGCTATGATGCGTGCTATGCGAAAAGAAAGACCAATTCCGAAGTCATCGAAGCGTCATGACTCATATGAGATCCAGTACGCTGTCAGTGGCCATTTGGACATACCTGAAAAGTTTCGTTTAAGCTTTGACTCAGATGGCATGCATTTGAAGTCAAAGGTCTGCACACATGGCTATGTATGAAGAATTCCATGCACATGCAGCTGTCCATTCGCGTATCGGCCGCCTTCTAACGGCGACCTTGGTTCGTGCTAAAGGCACGCATTAGTTGCGCCTGCACTTTTGATGGAACCGGGACAAAACCAACTCTGTGTTGTTTTTGTCCACTTCTGAACAAAGCGCTGCAATATGTCATAAATGTCACGTAGATAGAAAGGAGGAGGAAAGAGAGAGAGAATTAAGGCAGGGATGTTAACCAGAAATGCGTCAGATTGGCTACCCTACTCTGGGGAACGGGAAAGAGGGAATAGAAAGCAGTAGGAAAAGTAAAAGAAATCTAAGCGACCCCGTTGCCATCCCCTTTTTCTAGGTTGGCATACCCACAGCTTTTAACGACAGGGCCAGAGCGTCAGTAATGAGCGGGAGATTGATTGCAGTAGGCCGTGCTAAATTCTCTATCGTAAATGGAATTATGGGAGTAAGATAAAACGCCTCGCCCCTCGTACTGGGATGCTACGCGGTGCAGCTTACACAGGCTGGCTAATTTTCCGGGCTGCAGAACCGGAGAATTCTCGGAAGCACTGATATTCCAAACCGCATAGTTTCTTTTCTTTCTATTTTTTCAGCTCCTTTTCGCTTATGCTATTTGTAATTAGACAGCGCATTGTCTTTTACTCGTAGCCTACTCTCTCTTTCTTTTCGTTGGGGCGCTGTGGTTATGCGTTGCCTACTGCAGGATCCTGATGAGAGGCTGCGTTTTATTTGTTCGTGACATAAGATGAAAAACGACACGAACGTGGAGCTCCATGGTGCGTGGGTCGGCAGCATTGGTTAGTAGCAGAGCGGATCCGGGGTATGAGGAAGGGGGGATGGGGCTCGCTGTACGCTCCATTCTGTCAGCGCTGAAATGCTGACATATGTCTGGCGGGAAGGATTGGGAAAGGGGAGGGGGGGGGGGAGGGGAGCTTGCACGACTTCTCTTCTGGATCTGCCAGTGATAAGCTACGTGTTTCTGACCTTTTTTTATTTTTTTAGCCGTTACGACGAAGGCAGTTGACGCTAGCTCATGACGAACGATTGGATTGTCTACAAATTCGCTAACAATATCTGCCGGCCAAGCAAATACCATGTTACACCGCTTGTTGTTCGGTACATGAAAAGACATCTGCATCCTGCCGATTCGCCGCCTTGAGTGCAGTGAGAGCTAATGGTCCCCAGCAGGAGATGTGCTAGCACACCAGGAGATGTGCTAGCCAGTGCCTTTTTTTTTTCCTGGAGTTGGTGTCAAGGAATAGCACCTACATTCGCAGGAACGCGGACAATTCATCAGTGGTCATGCTGCGACGTTTTTTGGACACGTTGGGAAAATTACACGCACGGGTGCAGATCGTTGATCGTATCTCGCAATGCGGTTCAACAAAGTAACCTCCCTTTGTCGAGACGCATGTCAGATAGCCAAAATCAATTCCTAGTTACCTCGGTGAAAAGTGCAGTCCACTGTTAAAAGTAATCTTTAGCAAGTATCAAAACCGAAACAGCGGAAACACTCTGTCTCCATCGACAAAAAAGACTAATTGAATGCTATGGGAAGACATTTACACGCTCAAATATAGTCTGCGTGCGTTCGTCCCAGAATTTAACTATAGGTAGTGGAGAAATACTTCATGGATGTTTCCCTTCGGAGTGGGCAATGCTGGACATTTTAATGGCTTTGAACGCATCTTTTCACGTCGTTAGAGTTAAAAGTAATGCCGGAGCGTTGTGCCATACCATCGCCGATATACTGAACACGGAAGAAATAAGTATGTATGAGAAATTTCTTGGCCATACCACTATGGTCCTGTTTTCTGTCTTGTGTTTTCTGCGCTTCCGTTATTATCATATAATTGTTTCCTTGCGTCGTCTAAACACCCTACTAGAGTGGTCTAACCACATCGCGCATATGAAATAGCCACCGATAAGAATATATATAATTGTACTTATGCACTGTTGTTAATTCACTTTATTCTGTTTAATCAAATTGACTTAGTTTAAATCGAAGCGTACAGTTGTACGCTTCGTGGTACAGTGGTACGCTTCGATATAAAGAAAAAACGAAGCAAGTAATCTTTTTGTTACTGGTGAGAAAAATGAGAGCTGGTAGCGTTGTGCTCGAAATATTTTTGACTGCATTTTGGGGCATCTTGTACCGGCAACTTTCCTTGAATACTTCCTTTGTTTCTTTAATAGAGAACACTCTGTACCATTTGCCATTTTCTTCTAAATGGCTGTCGATGAAGGACTTCAATTTCTGGGCTCCAATTTCTGTCTCACATGCACGTTTATATAATCGTCGCGTCTGCCGACTTCGTGGTCTGAACTTCGGATACCTTCTTCAGGTTACGCAATCATTCAAGCCGAGATTCGGCTAACTTTCGATCATGAGTTACCAACTTTTTTTGGTGCTACACGTGTTTCATTTGTTTCTTTATTTCTTTCTATCCTCCGTATTTTTTTTTTTTTTTGCTTTTTCCTCACTTGAGATACACCTGCACCAATAAACAATAAGCGGTTCGTGCATGGAACACATTAAGAACGAGCAAAAGTGCGAAACATTTGCCCCTCATAACCTCCATGCTGGGCAGCTCCCGTGGTGCAGTGGCGTGCAGATATATCTGATACTAGAGCGTCACCATAGCAGACTATCTTTCGTGAAAGAAACTTACGATAGCAATGTACAGAGCAAGAGCTGCTATCATTCCTCTCTTTTTTGTCCACGTGGCTGCTTCCGATGCTTGGGCATCTCTCTTTTTCTACTTCCGTACGCTTTGCAGCTTCGAGCTCGTCTCTCCTGTACCACTCAGGATTGCAGAGCTTGGCACTAAGTATATCACTTGTCAGCTCCTCCGACGAAAGGAATCAATATCCTGTTCCGAGCTGCCAATCACAAAGCGTGAAAGGGTAATGCGGCCTCTTTTCAAGCAACCCTTTTGATCCCAAAGACGACATATCTCTAGCGAGCCGGCCTCGTTACAGGTTGTGCAACGTCTGAGAAACGTCGCCTTCGGTTATCTGACAGTCGCCTCTCGCAGAGTAGGAACCAAATGCTCCTCCTGGACCTTTTGTATTGCTTTGACACATCCATCTCTCGAATCTCCTTTCTTTGTTGCCCTTTTCCGCCCATTTTATCTCATCCTACCTCACGGGATTTCCTTCTTACTTTTTCTGTTTTTGTTAGTGTATCTACCTTACTGAAATATCTATTTTCTTTCTCTGGATCGTAAGTGCCCTATAAGTTGTGAAGCATCGAGCTTGTATAAGAGGAGCCATAGCACCCGGCTAGAGGCGTTTCCGTGCTAATCATCGAGTCAAAGGTGCAGCCTCGTAAAAACATAACGGATCTCCAAGTTCTGCTCGTGTGTGCAGGAAGAGATGACGTTCTGAAGCTTGAATTCAAGGCTTTGGTGCGATTCGGTATGTTTCGCCACGATCGCTATAGAATTCCATTAATAAGAATCGCACGTGCTAGTTTTTGAAACTAGAATGAACAGAACGGTTCTGCTGAGATTAAACGTCTCTTGTGACAGGAAAATAATGCACATGAAAGCCTAAAAAAAACAGTCTTTGTTTAACTGCGGCATTTCCGCCAGGTATGGTAAAAATTCATACGAAAATTTCGCATTGCGCTGTTTAGTAGAAATATTTTCCTTGACGATGGAGGAGAAAAAAATTTCAGACTAATGCCTGCCTAATGCACGCTAGCTAGCGTGCTAATCAAAGAGAGTTGGCTGCAGACAAGAGAAGAAGTTGGCAACATAAAATGAAGTAGGTTACAGAGAAGTGAAGAAAAGGGAGGAAGAAGTGAAGGGAACAAAATAGCACCCGAGCTTCCATGCAGCGAACCTTGCCTACGATTTGCGTAATTTTGTTGAAACATTTCAGCCGTTAGCATTACGTTGGCATAACATTCGCTTTAATATGTGCACGAGCATCAACGAAAGCTTCGCTTAACATTATTTTTCGCATGAGCATGAAACCCCGTGAATTTGTTGAACCCTTTTCGGCATCCTGCAGTACTTGCATGTTGTACGCAATTTAGCATTGCTATAACTGCCCAGTAAAATATAATAAAATGCAAATTATTCAGATATTTTCAGCCTGCGTTTCTGTATGAGTTTAAAAGGATACAAGACGGCTGCTTATGAATATGTTGCACGAGTGAGCAGGTCCCCGCCCGGCAACCTCGCCCTCAGCGCGGCGTAACTGATCGATTCTGCTTTCGAGGTGTGGGAGAACGACGGTCAGTGGGTGCAGCCCATCCATGCAACGTTGCGGGTCACTGGAACACCTGCGCGCATTAAGCCGTTTCCGTGCAAACAATGCTGCGAAGGCAATACAGCACACATAGCTTTCCTACTTAGATAAGGTAAAGTGCTGGCGACTCATTTGTGGTTTCCCGTTTGTAGCACTTGCTTTTTTTTTTTTTGTGAATGACACGGCCTTTTGGCGTGTGTGTCTTTTTTTTTTTAATTATGGTTGGTAATGCGAACTTCCGGGATTTCCTGATGTTGTTCCTCCTGTGCTTTTATCTCGCTTTAGTATGTGTGATCTGCCATATTGTCTCATTTTACCTGTTCGTTTCTATCCGGTTTTAAATTTCTGATTCTGTTCCGTCCTTCCTGTAGAGAAGGCAGGAATCTTGCATCGTTTGGAGGCAGTGGCAACACTGCTTCTTTCCTTATTTTCAATAATAATAATAATAATAATAATAATAATAATAATAATAATAATAATAATAATAATAATAATAATAATAATAATAATAATAATAATAATAATAATAATAATAATAAATCATTTTTATCGCGCCTAGGAACAACCTTTAGGTTTGAGGGCTGGCGCACGCCTACACTAAAAAAGTCACAAAAAAAAACAAGGAAGAAACCAAAACAAAACTATGCCGCAGGGAAGTATAAGTAAAAAAAAACGATAAATAACAAAAAACAAGTATGAAAAGAAGCGTGTACGTGCAACAAGGCACAAGGTGAAGGTGTAAGAAAAAAGAGGTGAAGGGCATTTCAACAATGTGTGAGACTATGAGACAACAACGCAAAGCTCGGAAAAGAACAATGACAGTGAGTTATAAAAATATCGTGATCATGAAAATAAGCGTTATAAAGACTCAGTATTTTGTGGACAGTTGAGTGTTGGTGATAACAGCCAGTAACATGAAAAGGTATATGTTCTCTGGTGACCTTGCGCGGAATGCGAAAAATTATATAACTGAGGAGTTCGGGACACATGAGCATACCGTGGAGGAGTTTGAAAAGAAACAGGAGGTCAGCGCGCTTACGTCGGCAGCGAAGTAAGGGCAATGGCAATAATCCAACAGTGCTAGAACAAGGTCCAATGTCTGTGTTAGCAAAGCGGGGATGATATATGCTTATAAACGTTTTCTGGACCCGATCTATAACGTCACTGTTGGATCTAGAGATGCCGTTCCAGACGACCGACGCGTATTCGATTTGAGAAAGACACATTGTTATGTACAACTTGCGTGACGGTGTAGGAGTGTTGAATTCCCTCGATATTCTGCAAACAGAGCCAAGAGAGCGCATGTCCAGCATTGCAACACGTTTAGTGTGAGCGCAAAAGTGTAAGGTTGTATAAAAAGTACAACGAGATGATTTATCTCACCGACCTTACACAATCGTACAGAATCAACAGAATCAGAAAAAGGAATACTTGCCGTTTTTCGTGCGAAAGAGATGACTGTGGTCTTAGCAGCATTCAAGGTGAGGTTATTATCTTTGCACCGTTCAGAAAAAGAAAGGGTCAGACTGCAGGATGCGACAGTCATCAACAGTATGAATTTCCTTAATCCTTGATGTCATCGGCATATAGAAGAAACGAAGAATTGCGAATAGTGGAAAGAACATCATTATTACAAAATAAAAACAAGCACTGGTCCAATACCGATCTTCGAGGGACGCTGCTATAGTTGCCATGTACAACAAAAACGTTTGGCCAGTCACGTTAACGTAACATGATCTATCACGATAACTGCTCAAGAGATTGATATTTGACGAGTCAACACCAAAGTGCGTATGCTTGATCACAAGCAGTGAGTGGCTGACTACATCAAAACCTTTTCTGAAGTCACCTAAATGGTGTCAACTTGACTATGTTGAAGCACCAGCGCGATGATCTGTGTCGTGAAACTTGCAACATTTGTGATAGTGGGCAGCCGGTGAGAAATCCATATTGATTCCGAATGAATGAGTTCCTCACAGTAAAATGCAATATGTTGTGAACAGCAAACTCAAAAATCTTAGACGTGGCATACAGAAGAGAAATCAGGTGATAATTGGAGACAACGGTTTTACAGCCAGACTTAAGTGCAGGAAAAACACGAGCAGTTTCCTACATGTGTGGGTGAGCGGAAGTATTCAAAGAGTTTATAGATATAGATGTTAATATTGGGGCAGATATACTGCCCTAAGCTTTTAGAATTGCGGAGGGGATGCCATCAGGGCCACAGGGTATGGAAGGCTTCAAGCGCTTAAAGCATTCGCTTACGAGCTTTTCATCAAACAACACAGCACTGGATGTAGGAACCGTCGTATTCTGCTGACAGACACCAGCGTTGAAACCTGAAGCTTTATATAAGGATGAGAAATTGGCAGCAACACATTCCGCGACTGCTTGGACTTCTACTACACTAGATTCGAGCGGGCTCGAGAACACTCTCCATGTTTATACTTGCGATACGCGGTCATTATGATATCCTACGGATGATTAAAGGTGCTTTTGTTTTTCTCAGCCCAGTTTTAGTGTTTGCTGATTTCTTACAATTGTGTTCACATATAAACAAGTGTTTCCAGGTCTATTTGTGCCTGCATGACTGTGTCTGGTGAGTCTGGTCCCTGCTGGCATGTCGGCATGTCAATAAAAGGCATGTGTTGAACACATGCCTGTTATTCAATAGACTGTTCATGGCAAGTTCGCTTTACTCTTCCATCATAAGCAGACTTCCGAGTCGAGCCGCCCTTTGTGATAAACAAAGGGCGCAGGGAGAACCGCCATCTTTTGGACCTTCGATAGAACTTATAATATTGCATAGCGAGTGCACAGCGTGTAGAAAAAAAAGAAGGTGATGTACTTCACATTAAACAAAGTCCAATTTCGAGTACGCCTCCTGCATTAAGTACGGAGGCTGCAAGGATGCCTAGCCTACCCGTTACGTGTGAAGCGTCCCGCCTCTGTATGCTTGACCGGGCAATCTGTCCATCCGTCAGTAAAGGTGCATTTGGAGAACATAACAAGCCCACGCGATGGGAGCGCTGTGCGCGGCGTATCTCAGGGCGATATTACAGAGAGCCGGCAAGCGTTGACACAGCTGGCCGACAAACTCAGTCCGCCTTCTTCGTAATCCCTATTTACGAGACTTCCGTGTCAAGCTCGAATTAGAGAAGTGTGGGCGAGAGCGTTGGGAGCCTCGACCACAGGGCGCGTGACGAGGTTCCTGAGGGGTATGGGTACGATGCAATAGCCCGCGCGTGTACCTGTGTCGTGCACGAGGCATTCGTGGGAGTGCGTGTTCTTTTGAATTGCTGGGTGCGTATTTGGACACCTCCGGTCATCACTCATTGTGGCGCTGGCAATACTAGTAGTGGGCGCGTTGAACGGCGAGCAACCTGACTTGCGTTCGAGTCATGCAAGTGCTCCAGACATGCGGAACTTTGCTATACGCGAATAATATTGTTGTGCTGATTGTGTACCACAGTTGATTGAGCATTACTTGGCGTGTAGAGTAGGCACACATAAATAAGAAAACAAAAAGAAAGGTAGTCAAAAGACAAGGGAAACACAGGGACACACTGTCCATTAGGTGTGCCCTTGTATTTTCTTTCTCCTTTGTTTATCAGGCACTACTGGCACCAAACCAACTCGCCGGAGCCACTAAACGTATGAGCTGAGCACACTTATTGCAGCAGTGCTTGAGGACAGTAAGACTACTGCTACTGTTTCTCGAGTGCGAAATGGTGCACCTAACCTAATTCGTTCTTCCTTCCAATCAGCGCCCAACGCGAGTACACACATACACATGCAGAGAAACCAAGTTTAATTATTTTGCAGCTTCGCGGGGTCTGAGGTAAGTTTTCGCGTGTTCGAACACGTTACTTTTACGGCTTGTATGGAATAATTGCAATCTTCAGAACACCATTGCGCGAACTGTATCTTACTCCTCCAATTGCCAACCAACGACCGCGAAAGAACCAGTTGTACTGGAAAAGGCGAGCGTTTGGTCTCTCAGTGCATTGGCCTTGCCGAGTGGAAAAGCGCCGATTGTAAGCGACGTCCTTCCATCGTTCCCAAGTCATAATGCCATCTTTGCCCGCGAGAGAACTTATCTGATAACTGTATTAGGGTGGCGGACTTCAACTTCGCTACACAGTGCAACTACCCCCTTCTATCCCATGCTTCATTAGGCGATGGACTCGTGGTTGCTCTGGAAACGTCGAAGCTCAGTACTGGCGACCAAATTGATTTCGGCAAATCCCTTTCGCAGCCGAGATTTGCACGCGTCTCCGAGGGGCCCCAATCTGATTCGATATTCTCGACCTCGTCTTCGTCTTTCGCGCACATTCCACGGTCTGCTTGGACGCCTAACTCCGTGCACCCCGTCTCCAATTTATCCTTCTCACTCACCGACTACCTCTTTTATGCGGATCAGCTCGCTGTCTTGTCTTGTTTTCATCGGAACTGCCAAAGTTGGAGCAGAATAACTTGAAGTTCAACCAGTGCGGTTTAACTTCAAGTTATCCAGCTCCAACTGAACATTACCAAAAAAAAAGGGACTTGCCCCGGCAAAGTAAAGGTTCGAGTACGTGCTACTCCAATCTTTATTTTGCCGGGGTAAGCAACTGTCTTCTAGTAACATGACTATTGTCGCCCTAAAGTCGTATTATGAGTCTAATTTACATAAAGGAAACCATTCCTTTAAGGAACTGTAACTGAACTGAATTGAATTCGTGGCTGACATGTTTAATTAGACTCAAGAAATGGATTTATCAAGGTAGCTCACCGCAGGGGAAGAAAAGAATTCGTAGTACCCCTTAAATTGCCACAATGTGGCTATCTTAAGCAGCGACTACTCATGACTAACGACACCCGGCCGTGAATATGTCCACCATATTAAGACGCAGTTAATACATAAAGTAATGTTCGCATTGACGTTTGAAACGATGTACTACCTCCGTGATTCTTGGTTCACGTTCCTTGCTTTCACAGCTCTGCGGTGCACTCACTCACCGACTACCTCCGCTGTCTTGTCTTGTTTTCATCGGAACTGCCAAAGTTGGAGCAGAATAATTTGAAGGTCAAACCGTGCTGTTTAACTTCAAGTTATCCAGCATCCAAAATCCTGAAAATTACCAAAAAAAAAAGTGCTGGCCGGCAAAGTAAAGGTTCGAGACGTGTACTCCAATCTATTTGTGGGTTATAGTGCGGCGACAGTAGTGCAGAAGTTTTCGACATGCGCCGAAACAGTTCCCCTGCAGTCAGCAAAAAAAGCAAAAAAAGCAAGAAAATATGAGCTAAGACAAAAAATTGCAATCATTATTCAACAAAGGGGAAAAAAAAATGTTTTGTGGTGCTCTCTAAAATATATAAGTGACGATTAAGGTATTCAAAAAATTAGAGCTGTATGCTTTCACATGCAAGATTTAAGCATATATAAAGTTATTAAACACTTTCCTTTCGAACTCTTGGGGCTCCAGCGTGCCTCCTTTTGTATTTTAGCACAACTTCCGACCAGCTAGTACACTGCAGCCGACGAAAAATAATGCAGCTCTATAGAAGGGCTATATCTCAATGAGATAAAAGAGCGAGAGAGAGAGAGAGAGAGAGAGAAGCTCGGCAACCCAAGGGGCGTCGCAGACAGACAATCTAAATACCAGCGAAGTAGAATTTTCGATAGTGAAGTTGCAGCGCCTGACACGCTCTCGGTTCGAAACTCTGAGAATTTGTCTATTTAAATAAAGGTTTACCATTCTTCTGGATCTTCATCACAAGATTGATGCATTGTTCTTACTGAATACGCGCTAGGCGCCTGGCCATGAGCGTTACACCAGCGCCGGTAGCGTCGAACGTATGATTGCTCACAAGTTACACTCTCAAATGAATACTTATATGTTAAAAAACCTACTACGTGAACAGTTTCCCACAAAAAATGTTTAGCCTTTGCTTAGACCAACAATCCTGCAGGTTATTCACTTTGACACTACTTGTTTATTTTCTACGGCTCCTCCAATGCACTAGAAACGTTACAATTTATCTGGCATATTTTAGTGAAAGCACTCTTTATTCGAACAAAGTATCACATTGACATATCAAATCATTCGCAAAAGACAGACGTTTCGTCTACCAACAAGAATCAACAACACCTGTAACGAGCACAAATTTGCCCATTTGTTCTGGCTGCACCAAGGCACATACAGCTACGAAGTCGCTAAAGCCTACTTCGTTTAATGCAGACTTTATTCATACCAAATCACATCTCTATGTACCACATAAATATTACACAAGATACTGTTTAAAACCCCGTACATCTCTAAAATGCAAATAAAGTAAGTTGGAAATTTCATAAAACACGCCTAATTTGCCGCCCGCAAGCTTGCCCGAACATAACCCCTTATGTGTGCAACACCATTAAAATTTCATTGAGCTAGTTCTAATGGTTCTTGGATTAAATTTTCGACAGCGTTTGAAGTTGGTCAAGTTCTTAAGTGCTTCTGAATTGTGCGACCGACCTTGAACGTCGTAGCGCGTAGCACCGCGTTAATGTGTGAATTTATGAAATAATATTCTCCTTACGTCCTTTCGCAGCACAGTGTAGCCAGCCGGTACTTACACTAGCTTACCTCACTGTCTTTGATTTCCTTTCTCTCTCTCTCTCTCTCTCTCTCTATTGAAGTTGCGCTTTCTGCCGCTTCTAGTCACAGTAACAGGCTCACTGTGCCAAAAATTTAAAAAAAAATGATTTTCTTCTTGCTTGTGAATGAAAAATGTAAATGCATTATCAATGCATCATAAATATCGGTAAGGTTTATACGGTGTAAGAAAGAAACCAAGGTGACGATTAAAAAACAGACTGAACACAGATGCGCTTTAAACTTTGAGCTCTGGGAAATCATCCATTGTTCCTTAGGGCAATACTTGGACCAGGGTGAGATAGCGGCCTTGAAAGAACCGAAGACAATGTCGTAAAATACTTTCGTTTATAAGTACGGACATTTGCGAGAAATACTAGCGAAGATTTTGTACAGTGACTCGCGTTCGCTGTTATGGGTTTTTTTTTTCTCCTTAACTCTTGTGAGTTTACGTTTCTGTGCGCCCTAACGTGTTCGATTTATTTTTGATTATTATTATTTTTGCATATAAAGGAAATGCAGTATTCGGAGGCGTACTGCTTTCAAGCTCTCCAGATAAATCCCATTTAACCGTACCTACTGTGGGAGAAAGGTCACCTGCTGGCGGAAACAGCGATAAATTGCTTCCGCGATCGGAGGTGGGCTTAGCGCCCGACCAGGAAGCAATTGGTCGGCTACAAAATGAACGCTTCAATAAAGGTCATGGTTTCGTGGAAGGGGTAACCTTACGAGGTTTGCCGTGCAGCGTCAATTGGCTTATTTTATGGCTTAGGTGGCAATATGCACGCAACAACACTGCTGATTTTCTGTCGGATAACACTTCCATGTATTCGCCTTGAGCAGTGCCCGAGAGGGCCAGAAAAGAAAAACAGGATGATTAACTTGTGTGATTAAGCAATGATCTCTCATTTTTATGAAGAAGACGACGAACGCGCGGAGCGGTGGTACCTCATAAGGGCTCCGTAATTTTCTTCTATCTGTGGCGGAATTCCAAGGATATCGCAACGATGTTTAGCTATGAGTGTGTCTAACGGTGCAAGGAACCTGCGGATACAACTTTTCTGGAAATCGGGTCATCAGGAAGACTTCTACAGCCGATTTTCTGGATCGAGCGGAACAGCAGGAGTGCCATCGGCGAGCGGCGGCGGCCACGTTAGCAGGTGAGGCCGCGCGCCACGAGGAGCTTGAAAGCCCGCACCAGCTGCGCTCGAAGAGCCAGCTCCCACGACAGAGCAGCAAAACAACGCAAGGCACATCATGAGCATGGAGGTGGTGGTAGAAGGCGAAATCATTTCGCCTGAAGATTTTAAGGCTGATGCTGGATGGATGGAAAGCCACCGTCAAAGAAGAGCCAAGATTCTGGAGGACCTCAACGTCGAGGCTAGAAAAGACAACAAGAACAGGAACCAGGACGCAGAACAGAGGGAAGCCGCACGCGGTCGGCCACGCCATCGCAAGCAACCACAAGCACCGCGGCTGCCAGAATTACCAAAAGACGACATCAAAATTATTTTACGACCCAAGGAAGGACTGAACGTCTCCAAAACAAGTCACGTATCTCTAAGGGACAGCATCCTGAACGCAGCCGGGATTCACGTCAACGACGCCATCATAGACACGCTACGCACCAACAACTTCAAGAACATAATAATTATCAGCACGCCAGACATGGCACGCGCTAAAAGATACAACGGCATAAAAGCAATCGTCATCCAAGGAAAGAGGTACGAAATAATGGCATACGCAACGTCACCTGAAGACACTGCGAAAGGAGTGATACATAACATCCCAGAAGCAGAAAGCGAAGAAGACATCACCAAGAGCCTGGTAAATATACGGAACCCGACAATATTGCAAGCACGAAGAATGGGCAAGACCACATCCGTAGTAATAGTCTTCAAAGATGAAGAAGTCCCGTACTTCGTCTATTACAGGGGTACCGAATACAGGTGCTACCTGCACAAAAAGAAAAACGAGATCTGCGGAGCATGTGGCAGACTAGGTCACAGATCTGACGTCTGCCCGGCGCCGGAAAACAAAATATGCACGGACTGTGGATACAAGAATCCGCCGGAGAGCCATAGCTGTGATCCCAAGTGCGCCCTATGTAGTAAGGACCACCGTACAGGAGACAAGGGATGCAGCCAGCGCTACCAGGTCCCATTTCTCTTGAAGAAACGGCAACTCGAGAAGAAGAAAGCACAAGAACGCCTCGCCGAGGGAAAATTCAACAATCCAGGCATATTAAAGACAGTAAGGGAACGATCGGAATCCTTCCCCCGCCTACCCATTTCGGACAGCGCGCAAAAAGCACAAAACGACAGCAACAAGAAAACGACCACCGACCTCAAAGGGCCGAGCTGCGACGGAACCCCTGCCAGCACACGGGCGTCGAGATCACCGTGGAGACAGCAGTCCAGGTCCAGATCCGGGTCAATATCCAGGTCAAGATCCAGGTCCAAGTCCCAATCAAGGAACGGGACAACCGAGGCGCCTCAAGGAGAAGACCAACCAAATAAGGTGAGCTGGGCAAACACGGTCTCCCAGAGCTCCACACAGCATACGCAAAACGATGCACTAGCCGAGGTACAAGCAGAATTGGGCAAACTTAAAAAGCTTTTACATCTTTCGTTAGAAGAAAACAAATTACTTAAGGAAGAGATCACCAAGCTTAGAAACAAGAAGCAGATAGATGACAACAATAAGATGGATACCACACAGATTCAAGAAAGTCAAGAGAAGAGGCCTGTAGCTAACGCTAACCAAGATTCCGCATCCCCTCCCATGAAAAGGAGGGCTACTGCCGAAATAACACAGAAAGAACAAGTAGTAGCCAAGCCGCCACAACCACAGTACATAGACGAAAAGTTTCTTGATGAAAAGTTACAATTGCTTAGTGAGGAGACGGATCGCAAACTAGAAATTCTTAGTAGCTCCATTAGTGAAGGGATAAATGCAAGCATAGAAAGAATGATGGCCAAATACATGGGAAATATTAATGCCAGACTTGCTGTATTAGAAAATGCTACGCATACGGAAGGCATGGGGGGACAAGTCGGTCCCATTAAGACCCAAAAACCGTACTCTAGGCCAACCGCAGCTGACGTAAACAGGGCTACAAAGGATAGCCAATAACGTCACCATGGCTACTAATAACACTTATACAATATGGCAATGGAACTGTCGCGGGTTTCGTAGGAAACGAGGAAACCTGCAACAGTTTGTAGATAATAAAGTTATGGGGCCAGTGCCTGACGCAATCTGCCTGCAAGAAACCGGATGCACTGCCAAATTATCGGGATATAAAACATTCTGTCAAGGAGACCTGGCCAATATGGATGGAAGTAACAACAAGCCTGTGGTTGCGACACTGGTCCGACGCAATCTGCCGGTCATCCGACATGATATAGGCACAGAATACATCGACCACGTTTTCGTTGAAATTATATCGGCAAAAAACAGAAACAAGAACAGTCTCTTCGTACTAAACGTATACAGCAATCCTAAGAAAAAACATAGCTTCGCGAATCTTTTCCGAAAGGCGCTAGATATAGCAAAAAAGCACACTTTAATAATAACAGGAGATTTCAATGCGCGCCACCCCGCCTGGGGCTACAAGTTGGAAACGGTGAAGGGAAGACGTCTATGGCAGGACGTTCAGCGAGAGGGTCTTACTCTGATTACCGACACAGCACATCCCACCAGGCTGGGGAACAGCGTGTGTACGGACACAACGCCAGATTTGACATTTGTAAAAAATGCTAAAGCTGATGCGGGATGGCTAAATCTACAGGAAAACCTAGGAAGTGACCACTACATAGTGGCCACCACACTAGTTGCAGGAACAACCAAGCCCAGAGAAGGCAACCAAATAAGAATCACCGAATGGGATGAATTCAGGAAAATAAGAACGGCTGAACGCGAATCCGAAGAAAACAGCAGCAACCCAAAGGACATTGAAGACATTGAATCCTGGGTTGAACAGCTGCACAAATGTGTCGACCAGGCAACTAAGACCATACCAGAGGAAGCAGAGATAAAGCAAGCCGACGCGAAGCTCCTACACATGTGGGAAGCGAAACAAGGCCTGCAAAGACGATTGAGCAAACAAAAGCTAAATCGTAACCTACGAAGACGCATTGCAAGGCTAAATCAGGACATAGAAAATTACGCGCACCAACTAACCAGACAAAACTGGTACAGCACGTGCGAAGAAATGGATTTACAGATTGGTCTCGCCAAAACATGGAATGTTCTTAGACATCTAATTGATCCAGATAAGAGCAAGACGACGCAAAAGCACAATCTAAGCAAGATAATCCATAATTACCCTGGTACGGACAAGGAGTTAATTAAAGAAATCCAAGACAAATACATAGGATCCAATCCCAAAGAAAATCTAAAGGCATACGCAGGGGCATATAACGAAGCACTCGATCGTCCTTTTACCGTGGCAGAGGTACGAGGGGCTATTCATAATCTCCGCACAAAATCTGCTCCGGGCCTAGACGGAGTTACCAACAAGATGCTTCGTAACCTGGACGATCAGTCTATTGAAGCTCTCACAAAATACATGACCATCTGCTGGGAAAGAGGCAAAATTCCGAAACAGTGGAAAACAGCAAAAATCGTAATGATCCCGAAGCCAGGCAAAAAACTACAGCTTGACAACCTCAGACCAATCTCGCTGACCTCGTGCATTGGGAAATTGATGGAACACGTGGTCCTCGACAGATTAAACAGATACATGGAAAACAGAGAAGCCTTTCCACACACAATGGTGGGCTTCCGCCCGAAATTATCGACGCAAGACATAATGCTGAGAATTAAGCACCAAATAATAGACGGAAACGGCTGCTCCCGGATGGATACCAGGGCCATACTGGGACTAGACCTAACCAAGGCCTTTGACAATGTGAAACATGAAGCAATATTGGAAAACCTAGAAAAATTAGGAGTTGGGCGTAAGACGTACGAATACATCAAAGACTTTCTATCTGACAGAAGAGCAATTTTAACAATAGGAGGAGTGGCGTCGGACGAACTAGAGATGGGAAGCAGAGGTACGCCGCAAGGCTCTGTCCTCTCGCCTTTTCTCTTCAATGTCGCCATGATAGGCCTCCCAGAAATACTTAATAACATTGAAGATCTAAATCATAGCCTATACGCCGATGATATTACGCTATGGATAGCGGGAGGCAGTGATGGTCATATTCAGGACACACTGCAAAAGGCGATTGATGCGGTAGAAGCATACGTTGGGTCGAGAGGTCTGGGATGCTCCCCGCAGAAATCCGAGCTCCTGCTATACCAGCCAACGTCAAGAGGGAAAAAGAAAACCGAAGTCCCCAATATACAGCTCTTCGCAAACCAAGGACAACCCATACCACTGGTTACAAGTATAAAGATCCTCGGTATGCGGATTCAGAACAACGGCTACAATATTGAAACCATCAGACAGTTAGAAAGCAATACATATCAGACAACGCGTCTTATTTCACGCATAGCAAACAAACATCACGGTATGAAAGAAAATAGCTTGATCAGACTAATCCAAACCTTTGTTCTCAGCCGGATCGTCTACGTAGCGCCATTCTTAGACCTTAAAACTGAAGAAAAGAAAAGAATCAACGTCATGATCAGGAAAACCTACAAGCAAGCTCTGGGGATCCCGGTCTCCACTTCGAATGAACGTTTTGAAGCGCTGGGGCTCCATAACACCATAGAAGAATTGATAGAAGCTCACAGAACTGCCCAGATGGAGAGGCTCTCCAAAAGTCGAACTGGAAGACATATTCTGGAATCACTGAACATCAACTATGAACCCAGAACTGACATCAAAACAGATATACCTGCGGACATTAGGAGACACCTATATATACCCCCGTTACCCAAACACATGCATCCTTCGCACAACGAAGAACGAAGAAAAGAAAGAGCCAAAGCATTAGGAAGCAGGTTTGGTAATTCTAAAAATGTGCTCTATGTAGACGCAGCCGACTACGAACATCAAGATGCCATGGCAGTGGCAGTAGTCAATAATCGAGGACATGCAATTGCGTCAGCCACAATCCTAACAACAACGCCAGAGGTAGGCGAAGAGGTCGCCATTGCACTAGCAATGACATCTTCTCCCAAATATAAAATTGTAATAAGTGATTCCAAGACCGCCATATTAAATTACGCTAAAGGACGCATCTCGCCAAAGGCGCAAAAAATCCTCCAGGCTGGTTTCCACGGAGACCGAGCAAGGGGAATACAAATCATCTGGGCACCAGCCCACTCTGGCCTGCCAGGCAACGTGAATGCGCATGACGCGGCTCGAGGTTTCGCAGACCGAGACGACGTCACCAACACCAACACGGACGCATTCGCAATCCGCCGGTCGGGCAGAGATAGGCTGGTTTCCTTTAGGGAAATCATTGATCATTACAGACTAGCCAGGGCTAGATATCCGGCAGCACATTGTTCATTAAACAAGTGGCAATCAGTGGCTTGGCGGCTAATACAAACAAACACTTTTCCCAACCCCATTGCCTTCAGTCACTATCACCCAGATGTATACACAGACATATGTAAGCATTGTAACAACCGAGCAGATCTTCAACACATAATCTGGGCATGCCCAAAGAAACAATATAACAATAACTGTTCAAAACCACAACAACCCAGTTTAATAATAAGAAATAAGGAGCAATGGGAGGCCGTGTTGCTCAGCTCGGACCCAGATGTTCAAGCGAGAGTAGTCCAAATGGCTGAAGACGCCGCCGCGGCTCAGGGGCTGCCGGCTGCCGTCTAAAGGGGGGACGGGGGAGGCTTCTAGTCATTACCCCCTCCTCTAACCACATTTTGGACAAAATAAAGTTATTTCTCTCTCTCTCTCATTTTTATTTTACTTGTTTTCATTTACGAATACTACCGAGTTCATTTGCCCCGATCGTGACGGGGCCAACTAAATGATTACAACAGTACAGGGAACAGTAAAAAAGAATAAATAAACCTTGCAGCTGAAATATAGAAAGAAAGATAGCCCACACTACATACACTTGTATCTAGTGTGCTGAACTTTACTTTCATACAGTAATTAGGCCAACTTTTTAGGGGCGAAGCTCCTTAGGGTGTGGGTCTGTCCCTCCTCTGTAGTATGTAGTAGTAGTAGTAGTAGTCGTCGTAGTAGTAGGTAGCCACGTCTACTTTAAATACCCAACATTAACGAAAGACTGCGCGTTTATAACGCGTTTGTGCTAGCGCGTTACGGCCCGTGTAAGAAGCTGGTGTAAGACGCTGTGGCCTCTCCGCCTTACCCCCGTATTCATAAACGCTCCTCGACTTGAACTTGACTTGCCACCGCCTTGGGCAAGCGCGTTCGAAACGCGTTGAAGGCGGTGGCAAGTCAAGTTCAAGTTCTCACTCTAGAATCGTCATCATGACCATGTACCTCGCACCCAACCTGTCCACCGGGAACAACATAGACACTGCGTTACGAAATTATGACAAGTACAAGAATGGACCATTTGCAGTAGTTGGGGACTTTAACGTGGACATCATTGACAACAACTGGCTTATCCAACATATGGCTTCTAGATATGCACTCACGTGTATATCTTTTGACCATATGAAACCTACCACGATCCGAGGAACATGCATAGACCTAGTATTTGCAAATTGTCCACTGCAACCCATACAGGAACCGCTCTCCCTTCATTTCACGGACCATAAAGCCGTCATAATGAAGGGACAACGCAAGCCATCCATCGTCTAAGAACAAATTAAAGTTGATTTTGTATATATACACACAGTGTTTCTGACGTCTTTACATGATGATCGACTGGGCGAATTACACGGAAGATTCACGGTTTACCGATGATTCCCTCCGGAGCTTCGCCCACTCATCATCATTCACCCCGTGGATATGCTGTGGTTTTTGTTTTTCGCCTATGTAGGATTAGATTACTTTCCTGTAGTGCGAGATGGGGGAATAGAAGGCTGGAATTTAATGATTAATATTTACTATTAGGCTTGTAGATCGCCATTGCATTTAAGGCCTCCAACATATTACGTTTTTTCGGAGTTCAGAAAGTCAATAGGTTGTTTGATTTTACAATGTACAAAAGAGAAGTCGGGTGTGATAATGTTCACTGCATGTCGTACCCGACGACCAACAATTAATACGCCTGCTTAAAATTCCTCACAGGCTTCTCAGTTGACCACGGATTTCGAAAATTAAAAAAGCAAGTTTCCACAGTAATACAATGGTCAACACGGTAGTACGTCAGGAATATTGCAACTACAGAAGGGCTGCGCGATCTGTTTTGACAGACGGGTGAATCATCCGTCACGGATAGGTGACGGATATGTGAATACATGATTATGAAGCAGTGTGGCTTCAAAAACATCTACGAGATCAAAATAATGTCGGTCTCATACTGCAGGCGTAATGGATATATGAAAAATACTTGTGACCAACTGGTTGCTGTTTAAATGTTGCTTAAATATTAATATATAATGAAATTTTTCTTCCAAGCCTGAACGGTTGGTGGCACTTTTCCCGGGCCAACTTTGTCACAGGTTATTTACTGTTCTAGCGGCGATTGTACGAATGCCATTAGCGTGCCTCCTCCTGCATAACTATTTTAAGCGTTGCATATTCTTTATATTTTTAACACATGCATGCACTTAGCGATCGCTCGCTTCCATACTTACACTTCCTCCCCTCACTTTATTTTATTTCTTTAGTTGGAATACAAATGAAGTGCAGAGCACCAGATCACGCTACGAAGGTTTCTATCGGTAAAGTAAGCGACAGATGAGATACCATATCAGCAAACGTGTTACGTTTATGAGGCTGTCGCGGGCAGCAGGCAACCCGGCAACAACGTTTGCCTCGTGCCGCATCTCGTACCGCCAGACACACTCTTTTCTACTCAGTCACCGCTGCCTTTGGACATAATGAGATAAGCGACAGGACAGAGCATCGGCTACAGGGCTTTCATTATTCGCAATACGGGAACATAGCGAAGCATGACATATAGTCCAACAGCTTGACACAAGGAACGAGTAGCGGGCGCAAGTCACAATTGCGCGCATGCAAGCAGGAGTGCAAGCAAGTGCCCACTAAAAGCGCTACTCGAGCAACCCAAAATCAGTCGGGAAGAAAGATGAGATGTGGTGCGTGCAAGAATCCTCCATGCGGGGCAAACACAGGAAATCATCCGACTGATTGCATCGACCCGTCGTTACTCTCTGGGTAGCAATTATCGCCCTGGGGGGCCCTGACAAACAATGAGCGAAGCGGTCGCCATAGGGAACATGGGAGACGTCTCGGTGCATTATGAATGCAGTATTGACGCAATGCTATTATTCCTGCCATAGTGACATCGCATGCATGTCCACTCGGCTTGCCACACGGAGTGTCTGCGTGGCTGCTATATTTGCAAAACACTCGGGCGCTCAGCAAAGCGCTGAAAATCTGCCCTTTATGACAATGGAGAGCAGTTTCAGATGAGATGTTATGAAACAAATGAGAGGTCAGCATTTGCCATTTCACCTCGCAATTAACTGCACACGTGCCTCTTTATTGTTCACTGCGCCGTGATTGTAAGCTATTCAGTGCTTGAACGGGCTATGTATATTGTCTCAGCTGAAACTATCACTTATTCTCGTTGACACTTTCGTGAACACGACAAACGCTGCCACAATAAAGCACGTGACAGTTGGTTACCTCTAATTATCCTTTAAGAAAAGGCTGACAGCGATGCTGAAAGCGTGGTATTAGGAAGAGACAGATTTTCAATGTCAGCTTCTGCATATGAAACGACGCCGGTGCAGTCAGCTGCGCAAGGAAGTGAATAATGTGTAGAATGTTTGCTTAATGGACAATGTGCGCAACGCTGTGGGCCTGGATAGCCCACACACAAGGCCATGCAGGCCTCACGTGACTTCTTTAAAAAGTGCGTACCTGCACTCTAGACTATGACTACACTTTCTCGTTATGTGTTTTGCCTTTTCCCTCTCTAATGATCGCCATCGATCTTTTTCCTCTTCTTTTCGTCTTTCGCATCTCCCACTGCAGAGTAGCTGGCTATAGGAATGGACCACAGGCCGACCTCTCTGCTTTTCATGTCATCAAACTTTTCTATCTATTTCATTCTTGTGGCCTAGCACGACGAGCCTGATCTCCCTAGACAAAATTGCTCCTGCAGTGGACCTCAATTTCGCGTGATCGCTAGCCGTCGGCTGTTCGCCTCGATGGCAGTTGAATGCTGCAGATAAACATATGTATGCAGGAATGACATCCCGACTGCAGGAAATGTCAGCAATAGGGCTTCATAATTCGGGATAAAGTCGTTAACAGCTGTAAACAGCTGTAAAGCACGAATGCCACCCGGACAATCAAAATTATTAGTGGTTGAGCTGCCAATTCTGCGTAGCGTCGTGGACATCTACACAGAAATAAAATCGTGAAACTGCTTCTTATCAATAATAAACAATACTTTTCAGTGCCAGAAGAGAGAATCTAATATCTGCTGCAGATAGAAAAATTGGCCTTGCTCTGTTTGCTCTGTAAGCCAGTGTCTCATATTTTATTTACTTATTGATTTCTTGCCACGTGTTATTGTTCGAAATAAATTGAACCACGGTGGCTGAATAGTACATTCTACGAGTAGTATTTCTGTGGGGTATAAAAACAGATGATTCAGTTGTTAGAATTATAACTCTCCTTAATATTAGGAATCCATTTAAAAAGTAGTTAGCGACTGCATTTTAATGCCATGGATATGTTGACCCGTAGCAAAAAAGCAGACCTGAAATCATCACGGAAAGCTCTAAGGAGAAAAAAAAGGGACGGATCCATGGATGCTTATGACATCACCTCTGTTTCTACAGCGTCTGCGCAAACTGTCCAACGTCTGGGCAAGCGTCTATGCAAACGGCCTCAATGTCATGCTTCAGATTAGGACGAGGCGAATACATCGGACTCGGGGCTACTATGTCCACGCGAACTTTTGATGGCGCATGGTATAGAAGGCTTGGTAATGTTAACCCAACGTTGAGAGAGCTTCTAAGAACGGGACGACTTATCGAGTACATGGGAGCCTCGGCAAGTTGTTTGCGTTTGCCTGTATGATTTGGCCATTTGCTTATTACTCTATTGCGAGAAACATATTTGCCTTGTTTGCCAGCGTTTCCTTTGCCGCGCTACGCTGCCATTTGCGTTTTCCTTCGAACATGCAAGTATGGATGGCTGATGCCTACAGTAATGCATTCTTAACTATTACACAGCAGTTCATGTAAAACAAAACACAACAGAGCTGTTACTTCTTCTCAGAGCAGAACTCATCGTGTCTGGTTCCTAGTTTCTGTTGCAAATGCTTTCGTTTGTCTCTTCCAGTGTTTTCTTTCACTCCCGTTTGATGGGGACCAGAAGCTTGAAGACACTGTTTAAACACGAACTTGAACCACAGCCAAGGCTGTGGTGGCTTACTTACTATGCCTTCTTAGCTTGAAATGGGTGCTTGCTGATTCATCCCAGAAAACGGAGCTGCTCCTTACTCAGGCTGCCCAACTCGGAGTACAGGCCCACACCCGTCGGTGTCGATCTGTTTGGTCACCGCGGCATATCGCGGAGCCGCTAAAACATTAAAGCAGGCTACTCGCCTTGCCCCAGCGTGTGCCCTTCGTCGACACTGCATTTACCACTCATTTAATTTACGCTATCCCAGGGCAGCTGTCCGCCCGGTGACGTAGTACCACTTAACTATCTCATGCTCTCTTGATTTTGTGGGCTGTGAAGAATAGCATTAACTCGAAGACAGGTAACTGAATAAACCGCACCGAGAAAAGGCAGAGAGTGGGTTTTGTGAGAATTGGGGATGCTCGTCTAATTAGCATACCATTTATTTAACACAATCGTGTCTAAAAAAAACGAATGAGAATAAGCAAGATAAAGAGTTAGCTTGTAGCACAGAATGTGCTATAGAAGCGATAGATGGAAGATATGCGCTAAAACACATCGAACTTGTGCTATAGAATCTGCTGAACACTGAACACACAAGCAATGGTCTGATAAAGTCAACCGGATGTGTCGTGGCTATAACCTACACCTCCACTTCACCGACACCGCAGCGAACGCCGGCCAACACAGACTGGAGCTATCATTGTCGCACAGTGTCAAGCCTAAACGTCCGCGCCACAGAGACTGTGCTACGACATGCGCTCTGTCCGCCTTACCAGTAGAATTACTGATAGGTGGGCAAGTAGGTGCTGATTCAGTCAGAGAGAGAGAGAGAAAAGTCATAAGGGAAATGCAGGGAGGTTAACCAGGCTGAGCCTGGTAGGCTACCCTGCACTGGGGAAGGGGGAGAAGGGATTGAAAGAGGAGAAGGAAGAGAGAAGTTCACAGTTCACACCTTGCACATTTACAGTCAAGCGTTCATCGCTAAGTTTCGTCACAGGTGGTCATACAGGCTTGTGCACTTCAAAAAGTGCAGCAGCGCCTTTGTAGCCCTGTACATAGAAGACGCACGAGGCCACGGGCCCAAGATCTTCTCTTCCGTAAAAGGCCTGTCGTCTAAGTGCCCCAAAGCAGTCCGAAGAGCAATCCTCTCTTCTTCGTATCTAGGGCAGTCACATAAGAGATGTCTGGTGGTTTCCTCAACACCACATGTGCTGCAGTTGGCACTGTCTGCCATTCCAATTAGGAATGAATAGGAGTTCGTAAAAGAAACTCCTAATCGCAGGCTGGCACAGTAAGGTTTCTTCATGTCGGTGTTACTGCAACGCACATGGTGATCACATAGTACAGTGCTTTCACGCCCTAATTATCAATAACGTGCGCTCGCTGCTCTTAGAGTTTTTGGCGGTAACTCATATTGTGCGAAAATGCTGGTAGAGGAAATACATGGGCATTTTCGCCTGTTGAGAATAAACATTGTATGTAGATGTGTGCAATGCACATATGTAGACTCTGTATGCATAGTAGTAGCTTTGGACACTGGTTTTCTTGTGACTACCCATTGGAAGCGCTCTCATGCATTGCGTTATGCGAGATAGGATGACTGAAAAATACGTAAAATCATCGCGCAAGTAGCCTTTGTGATTACCATGTATGCAATAAATGCAATGTTCACCATATTAAAACCGAAATGTGTCCATATATACTCGTAACTAATTGTTGTTACATGCGAGTGATTGCACTTTCGTTAGTTGCGAGTGAGTGCATTTTAAGTGTTTTGTTGACCCTCTCTCTACTTTTACCTCCCGGTTTTTCTCCTTTCGCCTTTCCTTCTGTTAACCATGTTGTTGTTTTTAAAAGGAACGAACAGGTTAACCATCTCGAGCCACGGGCTCATCCCACCAGTCTTTCTACAATAACGTTTCTGGTACTTTCTGGGACGCCAATTTTACAGCTGTGGCTGTGAACGAGTTTCGCTTTCGTAGTGCCGAATCATTCTCAGTTCTCAGGAAATTTTCTTCTTCAGGATTGTTAGCCTAAATGATCTGAGGACTTGGAGCTATATACTTTGTATTGTCGCATACTGGTTTTGAATAGGCATGCAGAATAATTTCTAGAAACCACTGCACCACAGTTATTTTTCATTAATTAGATGCGGGAAATTGAAAGACTGGCCACAGAATGGAGTGACAATCCCAAAATTCTAGTTAAAATACAAAAAAAACAAAATATATATTGAAATTACCAATCACTCTCTGAAGTCTATCAAAAATAAGAAAAGACGAACAGGGCAAGTCTTCGAATCACGGAAAAAAAATAGAGGGAAAGTGGTCATAACCGATCGCGAAAAACGTGTTCATTACCCAGAGCATGCGAATAAACAAAAGATAAAAATATATTTAAGCTATTGTTCAGGAAAAAAAGTTTTCAATCTCTGCCTACAAAAAATTCAGTAAAGCCTCAAGAGCTAATCTTTGTTTTTTGGGCCAAGACGATGTTCCAAGCACTCCCCCCCACCTTAGAGAAATGGTGCCTATCAGTGTTCAGACAGCTGATAAAGATCTCCAGCTGTCTTCGGCTTCTCACTATGCTGTGAGTTCTCAATAAGGCAGTGCTAAACAAAACATTTCTTTGCGCCACAGTGCGTGCAATCAGACGATGTTCCTTCATTTACGCGTTGGAAGAAGGAAGGCGCGCAGCCTACCTCGAAGCGTAAGTGGTGTACGAGCGCATATAGTTTGCAGCTGATCTTGAGTTGTACAGAGAAGCAACGCAGAGGGTCAGTGCTATACACCAAGGGCGAGATTCCTTGTCCATGGAAAATGAATTTTTAAGGCACTCAAAGCATTTAGCTAATAAAAAAGAGCAATGACGACATTGATCCTTATACACAAATTTAGATGGATGTTAAAGAACCGCAAGCGATCAGCATTAATCCACAGTGCTCAATTACGGTGTCCCTCCTAGCTGCAGTGTGGCTTCATGGCATTAAACCCAATGGATCAATGTCGACGTTGAACATCCCGGAAACGTGGTTGCCGTGACACCCGCCTTTTAAAAGATTTTCAGGGAGAGGAATATGCCCTATAAAGAGAGGCAATCTCCGCTTTCATCACGCTTCGACATAGGAAAGCTCAGTTCAGGAAGATAATGCTACTGAGAGATATTTCACGGAAATCTGAGCGTATTGTTCCGGAGGAGCTTAAAAGACAATTTTGTATCAAAGCGACCTGCATGGCTAGATATGAGAGAAGCCTCCCGAAGCAACCCAAGGCATATGCAATCGCGAATGGCAGATTATAGAATGAGCTATATTCTATGAACAGTTTTCGAAAATACCCGTGGTAAAGAAAACATATGCACACGTAATTATCTACTATTGTACGTGTACATATTCAGTCGTCTTCACCAATCAGAGACGCAATCCGTCACCTAATGATTACGTAGTCGGAACACACAAAAGGAAACGCTCGAGTAAAGTTCCGATTGAGCGCGTATCTATATAAATTGTTCCGGTTAGCAGAGTCACCTGCAGCTTCGCTTACGAAAGTCGGAAGAACATTCACCGACTTGTTGAGAAGCTCTGAAGCTTTGAAGCTCCTTGAAGTTGTGCAACGGGCAAGCAACATGTAGACAACAAATCATTGTGCATCGCTTCGGGAAACTCAGAAAGGCTTGAACTTCTACTCACGCTCAAGTAAGCGGTACGCAGTTCACAAGGTGCAAGAAATATACGAAAGAACTAGGTAGGAAGACTGTCGCGAATAGTAATTCGAGACCGATATCATGCATCAAAGGTAATACGAAGGAGCGTGAAATTAAGAATGAACGAAAGAATAGAATCGATCATACCATCCTATGTCTGTGGGAAGTGTTGCTCCACCCATCAGTTGTAAATTTTTACTCCTTCTGCGCATTGTTGAACCACAATCGTGGTTTACTAACCACTTGATGCTCTATGAGCACTTGCAAAGAGCACGCTCCTAATTCGAAGTACTTACTTGAACCTGGTTACCTAAAGTACGCATAAATAATGGATGAAAACCTAAGCTAGAATTCATTAAGTAGGCTCAGTTTTGCACTTCCCAACGTTGGTTGAAAAAGTGGCGGCAAAATTTGTTTTATATTATTCACTCGTAATCGTGTCATAATTTGGATTTCTACGTGTTTTCGTGCAGTGAAACCATTAAACCGAAAATTCACGCAGAAACTCCGCTGGAGTTGTCTAAGTATGCGTAAGCACTGTGCCACTTGCTCATCTCCACGCAGCGCGGTGTCATTACCAATCTTATCAAACTTGACCCGATGAGCATAGACACTTGTCAAGCTTCATCGGTCGTTATCAAATTTATCGGACTACATCCGACCATTGACAGCCCTTCTCGGTTGTTATCACCCTTATCGGACTCGATCCGACCCTTATCAACCCTTATCGTTTGTTATAAACCAGCAAAAGTGCATGTCCAGCGAAGCCGTTGCAAAACCACCGCTACAACTGCTGAGGGGGTTATGCAATCTTTTATTGATGATTCGGATGCTTGTTTTGAGCTTGTCCTTTATTGAAACGTTTGCTCTTGTGTGTGTCGGATGGTTGATTTCAATGAATGTATGCACTGTTCGCTTCCTTTTTTCTGAGCGCTTGTAGCCTCAGCCTTACGGGGTATGAGCCATTGCAATCGTCTTACGCGACGGACGGACATGTTTGCTCGTTGGGTGGGCTCATAAGTGTTCACGCATTTCATATATTGTAATTATTAATCTTCCAGTAATATGTGACTGCCTAATGGCGTAAGAAGAATTTCTATGAAACTATGGCACATTCTATTCTCGTAATAGGTGTGTGCAGATGGTGGAATGAAATTATAGGCTGGAGTCTTGGACACATTGTCCAGCGAGCTTGACGCCAACTCAATAATGCGGCTCCAGACTGCAATGTTGCCCAGCACTTTCGCGTGAAGTACGTAAACAGGAAACAAATCCAGTACGCAGGCTGCACTCCCTTGCTACGCCACAAATTAAAGATGAACACTGGAATTATCGGACGTCAGTAATTTTGTTATTCGCTCTCAAACAAGCCTTTTCTTTACGCACGTATGACCATCCTATATTCGTATATCTTTATTGAAATAAATTTATTTTTCTTTAAATCAAGGCATACAGCTGATAAGTATGGACGTAAGCTAGCTTTCGCCGGCTCGTTCAGAGTCATTAAGCAAGGTGCAAGTGATGCACACAAATTAGGCTAAGCAATATATTGCTGCGTCATTAAGGTAATGGCGTGTACACGGTTCGTTAGTTTCTCCGAATGGCTCCCCGATGTATTAGTTACCAACTCAGGCGTCCATTACTAGCCGTTCCCAAATGTTAGCGTTACCGTATTTATTCTTGTTCGTTTCCCATTTTGAAGGGTATGCACTTTAACCTGGTGGTATCACGGTTTATTATGCTGTTTTGTGTCATTATTTTTTTAAGAGAGCCGCGATTTATATATGTGTAATGAGGGCAGTTGTTTTCTTTAGGTGTCCAACTTAAAAAAAAAGAAATTGGCCGCATATCTGCTTGCTTCGCTGCAAATGACGTCGAAAGACGATAGTCTTCTGCCGTTCTAATACGTAACACCCTCTCTTCTCCACCTTCCCACCCCTCACGCTCTTCCCCTCCCCTCTCATTCCTCCCATGATGGATGCAATGGAGGTTTTGCTGAATTCAATTAAAATTTCTCGCGTTCGCCCTGCTCTCGCGCCACCTGTTGGGACCTTTTATTACTGCTGACTTAAAGCCGGCTACAGAGCCGCGGCTTCAGTCGGCTTGTTTTTAACGCGTAGCGTCTCTTCAACACCATTTCCAACGCGCTGCATTTTCATTTACTAACCTAAAAACCAGTCCAATGTGCTATCTTAATTAAATGAACGCTGCGGATCACGGTTATGTACATATATTTCGCCTCAAATAGGCCTGAGGTTTCCTTTGAGCCGTATAATGTTGACGTGTATGATCCCGTGACAGACAAAGTTTTTCGCGTTTAGGTTACTCAAGAAAGACTATCATCTTTAATAAACCATGAGGTTTTACTTGCCAAAACCAGGAAAACCCGATCTGATTATGATCCTAGTGGGGGACTCCAGATTATTTTTACTACGTGAGGTTCTTCACCGCGCACCTAAATTTAAGTACACGAGCATTCTTGCATTTCACCTCCATCGAAATGCAGCCGCTGCGGCCGGGTTCAAACCCGTGGCTTCGACCTCAGCCGCGTAATGCCCTAGTCAGCTGGCTTCCACGGCGGGTTTATGTGTGTCATTTGACTAGTTCGGTAGATATCGCACTGATTGGAAGTCCGCTTCATGGCTTACAATGAAAAAAAAAAATCAACTAGGAAGTGAACACACTGACAGCACTACTTTGCGTTCCATTTGCATTTATTCCCGGCTCCTACGCATTACCTACGGCGTGGAAGCTGACCCGCGACCGTAACTTACACATGATTCTTTCATAGTTGAAGAATACAAATCGAGTAGGCAAGGTTTCGCATATTGCAAAAAAAAAAAAATGGGGAGAAGGAGGGCAAGAAAAAAAATCCGCCTCCATTTCACCTTGTGAAAGTGAATGTACAGCGAAGCTGTAGCCGACGTCACACAAGCACAACCGACTTGAAACAAGCACCACCACCACAGGCGACGCACGTCACGCGCACACGCACGTGTGCCGAAGTACAGCATGCACCCTCATTCTTCAATTATATGAGAACACATAATTATGTCATACGGAAACTCAAGAAAGCCCTTTGCCAGCTGCCGTTTGTTTTGGGGTGAGCCCAGACCAAAAAATTCCGACCAAGTAAAAGGCACCCAACATGTCTCTGAACCTTTTAGACCTTAAACTCTCTGGGCGAGGATGTATAAAACCGTCGCTGCGGCGACGATTACCTTACAACTAATTGCGCGACTTGTCAAGTTCTACTGCCGAATCAGAGAGGTCTTTAGAAGGAATGGTGACACAAAAAGTGTCCCACAGAGTTATTCTAGACTATACTTTGGGCGGCCGCCACAAAGGCATCAAGGTGATACGATGGAACGGCCGAGGAGGCGAATAGCTAACAGCAGGGAACAAGGATTAGAAAGAGTGCTATGGACAACTCATTGAGCTGTCTCTAGAATTGATGATCGCGCTATTTTGTCGGCACAAGTTGGACAGTGCACCTGTTGCTCAGTGGTTGATCGGCGTTACTGACCCGCTTCAAATAACGGCGCGTGAGCAGTATACCCAACGATCAATGTTTCTTCTCTTCTCACGCAATGCATTTTCAGTGACTACGCAGTTGCACGCACAAAAGGAATACTACGAAGAGAAGTGCATAGAAATAACATAAAAGAATAGTTCAAGTCAGTGTTTGTATGAATCCCGCTCGGCATAGTTTGTTCTGTCATATATGTTTTACGCTTTTTTTTTTTTTGCTGCCCTATTCGGTAAGTAATAGGTCCGCATGATTCGTGAGGCATTTTATTGTGGGCGAAAGCACTAGATGTGGTGCTTCAAACAACTGATTTCTGCATTTGTGAGAGTGTGAGAGATTATGAAGAAAAACTGAGCTGCCAACTCGATCCTTCGGGTTCTAGCCAGCTGCGCAGCGTTTCTTACGGATGCATGATAACACGCTGGGAGATTGCACAATGAGGCGACTAAGCAAAGTTATTGCAAATGTGATTTCAATGGTCATCACGTACAGCCATGCGTATGAATTCCGCATTTCGTTTCTTACAAGCCATCTGTATAAAAACTTACAAAGGCAGAATTTAACTTCCACATTGTGACCAAAGCCCTTCGCCTGCCGAATGATTCAGATAGCGAGACACTTCTTCACTTGAATAACAATGTTAGTGCGCACAATTTATCCATTTTTTTCTGCGGAGAGTCGTTAGACAAAAAATATTTTTTTTACATCAAACATAACACGGTTCTGTGCATTAATATTCTAATTCCCGCGTCGCAGTTTCTTTGACTCGACTAAGCACCTGGGGTATTTGTATTTCGACTTCAGTATAACTGATTACGGAACTGCTTGCAAAAAAATATCACTCAGATTTTCTGCTCTTAGGTTCTTAGCCAAATCATAGCGAGCAATTTTTCGAAGGCGGCGACTTTCTATTCATTGGCAAGGAAGTAACATTATACAATAATTAGTTTTGTGAAATATAATCAATAATAATTCACAGTACTAGCAGCAAATTTTCTTATACTTTTTTTTTGCTCGTAAGATCATTCCGGATTTTTACATGGGTTACCATAACGTGCGGTACGAACTTTGTTCGTTGACGCGACAGCGCCCTCTCCTATTACATGTGGCTAAGTTACCTCATGCTCATTGCGTGCGCACAGCGTTCAAATATCAATAAGTTACTGCACATTCCGAGTAGTATTTGTTTTTGTTATGTGCGGCGTACCATTCTTTGTGGCTTTTAATAGGCTTGGTAAACAACCTGCAGCCCGAATGAAAGGTCAACGAGAGTGGTAATGTTTGTTAGTTTATTTATTTATTTATTTATTTATTTATTATTTATTTATTTATTTATTTATTTATTTATTATTTATTTATTTATTTATGCCTCCACAACGGGTCAATATCTACATAATATTATTTCAGCCTACGAGAATTAACCGGCAGAAGAGAAACGCCAGCTGAGATCAGATTCTAATTAGTCCTTCCATCAGACACCTGTCAGGTCACCTGTCGGTTTCGATCGACAACGCGCCGTTAACATGACAGGCTTGTGCTGTAAGCCACGGTGAATATTCAGGCACTGTATATTGGAAGCAAGCAAAACGTTATTACGACGACGGGAGGTGGCCGTGTCAGGCCGTGCTTTCAGCTAAGCCATGCATTTCGCGAACTTTAACTCCTAATACCGTTGGCAAACAACCCGTCTTGACGTCAAACATATACGGTAGCGTTGTGTAGAGGCAATATAAGGTTGACCCCAGTGACTGAACAATGTACCTTAGCACTTGAGTGAGATGAACTCAATTACCGTTTTCCCTATATGGTTGTAAGGTTTCTATGAACCTAGTATTTACGTTTGGGAGCATAAATAGTGTTCTGTCCCAGTGTTATGGTTTCGTGTATTTGAACTGAATGAGGACAGCCGGTCTTCTTTCCATTCCCTTGTACAGTTTAGCGCCATCTAACCATGTCACATTCAGAGTTATACGTCGTAGCAACCTCTCTATTTAAGCATATCTTATAATACCTGCGTGCAGCTGTGACACATCACAGCAATGTGACACATCCGGCGATCATCTCAGAGAGCTGTTGGCGTAGGCACGAAAGGAGTATACGTGCGATTGTGGCCTTATGGTTACTTATGGTTAGAGCATCGGGATGCTGTGCTTCTGGATACAGGTTTCATTCTTCCATAGGGGCGCTTAATTGAATTATTAAAGTCAGAGTCTTACTTAGCGAGTTACCACTACTTTTCCGTATTGGCTATGTTTGCAGCCTATTTCGTGGGCCAATCCCGGAGATAGTGCAGCCTAAAGATATGTGGTACTGGGTATGCATCCCTGGGACTACTGGTGGCCGTTACGTTCCGGATATATATATATTATTATTATTAGAACAAAGGACCTCTAGAACAGAAGAAGGTATACGAATAAATGTTAGACCGCATACTTATTAACTTCTGGGCCGACCAATTAATCGATAAATCGGTCAATCTTTAAACCAGTGGCGGAATCATAGAGCGTCAAAGGTGCCCTTGAGCTTTGGTGTTGTAAGAATTTACGCCTCTTTGTACCTAAATGAAAATATTATACGTGGATTATGCTTATTACCGCAATACGTCAGGATGCAAAAATTGTTCTCAGTACAGTGAGTCTGCATGAAATTCCTAACGGAAAACACGATAATTTGAAAAGGAGGATATACTTGAGAGCAAGCGTAATACACCTCCTCGAATGAAACGCACATTTATTATACTCATTTTTTGGATGAGGGTGAGCCGTTGTTGTTGGTGATTTTATTTTCCAGTGAGCGGTGCTGTTGCACCGGTGACTTTCGCTTGTTTTCTTCGTTCTCGTGACTTCTTTCTCAACAGCCCACTTCCCGCAAACCCACAACCGGAAAAATCTTTCAACAGCGAAGCTGTTTCCACCCCCATCGTAATGTGGGGTAGAATGCAAGGACGCTCGAATGCAAAGACGCTCGTTGTGGGCGGAATGCAAAGATGTTCCACCCCATCGTAATGGGGTGGAGCACGTTTCATTATGTGCTCTTATGCTGGTTTCCTGTGGACCACTGCGTTGCATTGTCATAGTGTATACTTCCTATTCCTGTATTTATTTTAGTGTTTACCAATTTGTAAAGACCCAATAATGTGTAAATCCACTCTGCTAAAAACCTAAGTGAGGGTTGCAGTATTTACAAATAGAAAAGTAAATAAATAAATAAAGCACGCCTTGAAGGTACAGCTGCGATGCCACGCTACTCTAAAAGAACGTAAAACCAATTTCACACCCATAGAAGCTACACTTTCTGAGGAAACCTATTGAAACCGTCTAATCAGAAAAGAACATTCATCGTTGAAAAAATTCTCAGGATGGGAACATTGAGCACGAAACTGTACGTATACCAGATTTCCGGAGCTTTTGCTCTGCCAAGCAAGCTAGCCGCAAGGATAAAATATTCCATGGCGGCCGCAAATTATTCAACTAATCGAAAAGCTGAGGTGCCCTTGTGGGTTTCTTTTGTAGCTTTGATTCGTGCCATTTTCGGTGGCTGGCCACATACCCTCTCGTGGAGCTGTTTCTATAACTCGCCGACTTCCATATAACTTATTTACTTATTCAGTGTCCGATAGCTTCGAGCTGTCGCTTTGTTCGACCTAGCCCTCCGAATGCTAGCCTCCTAGTCAGCTGACCTGGTAGAGCGAGTGTACTTTGATGCCAGATATGATCTCAGGACCAGGAAGAATTGGCATTCGGCGGCGAAGCTCTCTTTCGAAAGAGCCGATATGGGCGTTATTCC
>NC_051156.1:176883366-176935866 GCF_013339745.2 Dermacentor silvarum
TCTGGGTAGCAATATCGCCCGGGGGGCCTGACAAACAATGAGAGACGCGTCGCCATAGGGAACATGGAGACGTCTCGGTGCATTATGAATGCAGTATTGACGCAATGCTATTATTCCTGCCATAGTGACATCGCATGCATGTCCACTCGGCTTGCCACACGGAGTGTCTGCGTGGCTGCTATATTTGCAAAACACTCGGGCGCTCAGCAAAGCGCTGAAAATCTGCCCTTTATGACAATGGAGAGCAGTTTCAGATGAGATGTTATGAAACAAATGAGAGGTCAGCATTGGCCATTTCACCTCGCAATTAACTGCACACGTGCCTCTTTATTGTTCACTGCGCCGTGATTGTAAGCTATTCAGTGCTTGAACGGGCTATTGTATATTGTCTCAGCTGAAACTATCACTTATTCTCGTTGACACTTTCGTGAACACGACAAACGCTGCCACAATAAAGCACGTGACAGTTGGTTACCTCTAATTATCCTTTAAGAAAAGGCTGACAGCGATGCTGAAAGCGTGGTATTAGGAAGAGACAGATTTTCAATGTCAGCTTCTGCATATGAAACGACGCCGGTGCAGTCAGCTGCGCAAGGAAGTGAATAATGTGTAGAATGTTTGCTTAATGGACAATGTGCGCAACGCTGTGGGCCTGGATAGCCCACACACAAGGCCATGCAGGCCTCACGTGACTTCTTTAAAAAGTGCGTACCTGCACTCTAGACTATGACTACACTTTCTCGTTATGTGTTTTGCCTTTTCCCTCTCTAATGATCGCCATCGATCTTTTTCCTCTTTCTTTTCGTCTTTCGCATCTCCCACTGCAGAGTAGCTGGCTATAGGAATGGACCACAGGCCGACCTCTCTGCTTTTCATGTCATCAAACTTTTCTATCTATTTCATTCTTGTGGCCTAGCACGATGAGCCTGATCTCCCTAGACAAAATTGCTCCTGCAGTGGACCTCAATTTCGCGTGATCGCTAGCCGTCGGCTGTTCGCCTCGATGGCAGTTGAAGCTGCAGATAAACATATGTATGCAGGAATGACATCCCGACTGCAGGAAATGTCAGCAATAGGGCTTCATAATTCGGGATAAAGTCGTTAACAGCTGTAAACAGCTGTAAAGCACGAATGCCACCCGGACAATCAAAATTATTGTGGTTGAGCTGCCAATTCTGCGTAGCGTCGTGGACATCTACACAGAAATAAAATCGTGAAACTGCTTCTTATCAATAATAAACAATACTTTTCAGTGCCAGAAGAGAGAATCTAATATCTGCTGCAGATAGAAAAATTGGCCTTGCTCTGTTTGCTCTGTAAGCCAGTGTCTCATATTTTATTACTTATTGATTTCTTGCCACGTGTTATTGTTCGAAATAAATTGAACCACGGTGGCTGAATAGTACATTCTACGAGTAGTATTTCTGTGGGGTATAAAAACAGATGATTCAGTTGTAGAATTATAACTCTCCTTAATATTAGGAATCCATTTAAAAGTAGTTAGCGACTGCATTTTAATGCCATGGATATGTTGACCCGTAGCAAAAAAAGCAGACCTGAAATCATCACGGAAAGCTCTAAGGAGAAAAAAAGGGACGGATCCATGGATGCTTATGACATCACCCCTGTTTCTACAGCGTCTGCGCAAACTGTCCAACGTCTGGGCAAGCGTCTATGCAAACGGCCTCAATGTCATGCTTCAGATTAGGACGAGGCGAATACATCGGACTCGGGGCTACTATGTCAACGCGAACTTTTGATGGCGCATGGTATAGAAGGCTTGGTAATGTTAACCCAACGTTGAGAGAGCTTTCTAAGAACGGGACGACTTATCGAGTACATGGGAGCCTCGGCAAGTTGTTTGCGTTTGCCTGTATGATTTGGCCATTTGCTTATTACTCTATTGCGAGAAACATATTTGCCTTGTTTGCCAGCGTTTCCTTTGCCGCGCTACGCTGCCATTTGCGTTTTCCTTCGAACATGCAAGTATGGATGGCTGATGCCTACAGTAATGCATTCTTAACTATTACACAGCAGTTCAGGTAAAACAAAACACAACAGAGCTGTTACTTCTTCTCAGAGCAGAAATCATCGTGTCTGGTTCCTAGTTTCTGTTGCAAATGCTTTCGTTTGTCTCTTCCAGTGTTTTCTTTCACTCCCGTTTGATGGGGACCAGAAGCTTGAAGACACTGTTTAAACACGAACTTGAACCACAGCCAAGGCGGTGGTGGCTTACTTAGTATGCCTTCTTAGCTTGAAATGGGTGCTTGCTGATTCATCCAGAAAACGGAGCTGCTCCTTACTCAGGCTGCCCAACTCGGAGTACAGGCCCACACCCGTCGGTGTCGATCTGTTTGGTCACCGCGGCATATCGCGGAGCCGCTAAAACATTAAAGCAGGCTACTCGCCTTGCCCCAGCGTGTGCCCTTCGTCGACACTGCATTTACCACTCATTTAATTTACGCTATCCCAGGGCAGCTGTCCGCCCGGTGACGTAGTACCACTTAACTATCTCATGCTCTCTTGATTTTGTGGGCTGTGAAGAATAGCATTAACTCGAAGACAGGTAACTGAATAAACCGCACCGGGAAAAGGCAGAGAGTCGGTTTTGCGAGAATTAGGGATGCTCGTCTAATTAGCATACCATTTATTTAACACAATCGTGTCTAAAAAAAACGAATGAGAATAAGCAAGATAAAGAGTTAGCTTGTAGCACAGAATGTGCTATAGAAGCGATAGATGGAAGATATGCGCTAAAACACATCGAACTTGTGCTATAGAATCTGCTGAACACTGAACACACAAGCAATGGTCTGATAAAGTCAACCGGATGTGTCGTGGCTATAACCTACACCTCCACTTCACCGACACCGCAGCGAACGCCGGCCAACACAGACTGAAGCTATCATTGTCGCACAGTGTCAAGCCTAAACGTCCGCGCCCCAGAGACTGTGCTACGACATGCGCTCTGTCCGCCTTACCAGTAGAATTACTGATAGGTGGGCAAGTAGGTGCTGATTCAGTCAGAGAGAGAGAGAGAAAAGTCATAAGGGAAATGCAGGGAGGTTAACCAGGCTGAGCCTGGTAGGCTACCCTGCACTGGGGAAGGGGGAAAAGGGATTGAAAGAGGAGAAGGAAGAGAGAAGTTCACAGTTCACACCTTGCACATTTACAGTCAAGCGTTCATCGCTAAGTTTCGTCACAGGTGGTCATACAGGCTTGTGCACTTCAAAAAGTGCAGCAGCGCCTTTGTAGCCCTGTACATAGAAGACGCACGAGGCCACGGGCCCAAGATCTTCTCTTCCGTAAAAGGCCTGTCGTCTAAGTGCCCCAAAGCAGTCCGAAGAGCAATCCTCTCTTCTTCGTATCTAGGGCAGTCACATAAGAGATGTCTGGTGGTTTCCTCAACACCACATGTGCTGCAGTTGGCACTGTCTGCCATTCCAATTAGGAATGAATAGGAGTTCGTAAAAGAAACTCCTAATCGCAGGTGGCACAGTAAGGTTTCTTCATGTCGGTGTTACTGCAACGCACATGGTGATCACATAGTACAGTGCTTTCACGCCCTAATTATCAATAACGTGCGCTCGCTGCTCTTAGAGTTTTTGGCGGTAACTCATATTGTGCGAAAATGCTGGTAGAGGAAATACATGGGCATTTTCGCCTGTTGAGAATAAACATTGTATGTAGATGTGTGCAATGCACATATGTAGACTCTGTATGCATAGTAGTAGCTTTGGACACTGGTTTTCTTGTGACTACCCATTGGAAGCGCTCTCATGCATTGCGTTATGCGAGATAGGATGACTGAAAAATACGTAAAATCATCGCGCAAGTAGCCTTTGTGATTACCATGTATGCAATAAATGCAATGTTCACCATATTAAAACCGAAATGTGTCCATATATACTCGTAACTAATTGTTGTTACATGCGAGTGATTGCACTTTCGTTAGTTGCGAGTGAGTGCATTTTAAGTGTTTTGTTGACCCTCTCTCTACTTTTACCTCCCGGTTTTTCTCCTTTCGCCTTTCCTTCTGTTAACCGTGTTGTTGTTTTTAAAAGGAACGAACAGGTTAACCATCTCGAGCCACGGGCTCATCCCACCAGTCTTTCTACAATAACGTTTCTGGTACTTTCTGGGACGCCAATTTTACAGCTGTGGCTGTGAACGAGTTTCGCTTTCGTAGTGCCGAATCATTCTCAGTTCTCAGGAAATTTTCTTCTTCAGGATTGTTAGCCTAAATGATCTGAGGACTTGGAGCTATATACTTTGTATTGTCGCATACTGGTTTTGAATAGGCATGCAGAATAATTTCTAGAAACCACTGCACCACAGTTATTTTTCATTAATTAGATGCGGGAAATTGAAAGACTGGCCACAGAATGGAGTGACAATCCCAAAATTCTAGTTAAAATACAAAAAAAAACAAAATATATATTGAAATTACCAATCACTCTCTGAAGTCTATCAAAAATAAGAAAAGACGAACAGGGCAAGTCTTCGAATCACGGAAAAAAAATTGAGGGAAAGTGGTCATAACCGATCGCGAAAAACGTGTTCATTACCCAGAGCATGCGAATAAACAAAAGATAAAAATATATTTAAGCTATTGTTCAGGAAAAAAAGTTTTCAATCTCTGCCTACAAAAAATTCAGTAAAGCCTCAAGAGCTAATCTTTGTTTTTTGGGCCAAGACGATGTTCCAAGCACTCCCCCCCACCTTAGAGAAATGGTGCCTATCAGTGTTCAGACAGCTGATAAAGATCTCCAGCTGTCTTCGGCTTCTCACTATGCTGTGAGTTCTCAATAAGGCAGTGCTAAACAAAACATTTCTTTGCGCCACAGTGCGTGCAATCAGACGATGTTCCTTCATTTACGCGTTGGAAGAAGGAAGGCGCGCAGCCTACCTCGAAGCGTAAGTGGTGTACGAGCGCATATAGTTTGCAGCTGATCTTGAGTTGTACAGAGAAGCAACGCAGAGGGTCAGTGCTATGCACCAAGGGCGAGATTCCTTGTCCATGGAAAATGAATTTTTAAGGCACTCAAAGCATTTAGCTAATAAAAAAAGAGCAATGACGACATTGATCCTTATACACAAATTTAGATGGATGTTAAAGAACCGCAAGCGATCAGCATTAATCCACAGTGCTCAATTACGGTGTCCCTCCTAGCTGCAGTGTGGCTTCATAGCATTAAACCCAATGGATCAATGTCGACGTTGAACATCCCGGAAACGTGGTTGCCGTGACACCCGCCTTTTAAAAGATTTTCAGGGAGAGGAATATGCCCTATAAAGAGAGGCAATCTCCGCTTTCATCACGCTTCGACATAGGAAAGCTCAGTTCAGGAAGATAATGCTACTGAGAGATATTTCACGGAAATCTGAGCGTATTGTTCCGGAGGAGCTTAAAAGACAATTTTGTATCAAAGCGACCTGCATGGCTAGATATGAGAGAAGCCTCCCGAAGCAACCCAAGGCATATGCAATCGCGAATGGCAGATTATAGAATGAGCTATATTCTATGAACAGTTTTCGAAAATACCCGTGGTAAAGAAAACCTATGCACACGTAATTATCTACTATTGTACGTGTACATATTCAGTCGTCTTCACCAATCAGAGACGCAATCCGTCACCTAATGATTACGTAGTCGGAACACACAAAGGAAACGCTCGAGTAAGTTCCGATTGAGCGCGTATCTATATAAATTGTTCCGGTTAGCAGAGTCACCTGCAGCTTCGCTTACGAAAGTCGGAAGAACATTCAGCCGACTTGTTGAGAAACTCTGAAGCTTTGAAGCTCCTTGAAGTTGTGCAACGGGCAAGCAACATGTAGACAACAAATCATTGTGCATCGCTTCGGGAAACTCAGAAAGGCTTGAACTTCTACTCACACTCAAGTAAGCGGTACGCAGTTCACAAGGTGCAAGAAATATACGAAAGAACGAGGTAGGAAGACTGTCGCGAATAGTAATTCGAGACCGATATCATGCATCAAAGGTAATACGAAGGAGCGTGAAATTAAGAATGAACGAAAGAATAGAATCGATCATACCATCCTATGTCTGTGGGAAGTGTTGCTCCACCCATCAGTTGTAAATTTTTACTCCTTCTGCGCATTGTTGAACCACAATCGTGGTTTACTAACCACTTGATGCTCTATGAGCACTTGCAAAGAGCACGCTCCTAATTCGAAGTACTTACTTGAACCTGGTTACCTAAAGTACGCATAAATAATGGATGAAAACCTAAGCTAGAATTCATTAAGTAGGCTCAGTTTTGCACTTCCCAACGTTGGTTGAAAAAGTGGCGGCAAAATTTGTTTTATATTATTCACTCGTAATCGTGTCATAATTTGGATTTCTACGTGTTTTCGTGCAGTGAAACCATTAAACCGAAAATTCACGCAGAAACTCCGCTGGAGTTGTCTAAGTATGCGTAAGCACTGTGCCACTTGCTCATCTCCACGCAGCGCGGTGTCATTACCAATCTTATCAAACTTGACCCGATGAGCATAGACACTTGTCAAGCTTCATCGGTCGTTATCAAATTTATCGGACTACATCCGACCATTGACAGCCCTTCTCGGTTGTTATCACCCTTATCGGACTCGATCCGACCCTTATCAACCCTTATCGTTTGTTATAAACCAGCAAAAGTGCATGTCCAGCGAAGCCGTTGCAAAACCACCGCTACAACTGCTGAGGGGGTTATGCAATCTTTTATTGATGATTCGGATGCTTGTTTTGAGCTTGTCCTTTATTGAAACGTTTGCTCTTGTGTGTGTCGGATGGTTGATTTCAATGAATGTATGCACTGTTCGCTTCCTTTTTCTGAGCGCTTGTAGCCTCAGCCTTACGGGGTATGAGCCATTGCAATCGTCTTACGCGACGGACGGACATGTTTGCTCGTTGGGTGGGCTCATAAGTGTTCACGCATTTCATATATTGTAATTATTAATCTTCCAGTAATATGTGACTGCCTAATGGCGTAAGAAGAATTTCTATGAAACTATGGCACATTCTATTCTCGTAATAGGTGTGTGCAGATGGTGGAATGAAATTATAGGCTGGAGTCTTGGACACATTGTGCAGCGAGCTTGACGCCAACTCAATAATGCGGCTCCAGACTGCAATGTTGCCCAGCACTTTCGCGTGAAGTACGGAAACAGGAAACAAATCCAGTACGCAGGCTGCACTCCCTTGCTACGCCACAAATTAAAGATGAACACTGGAATTATCGGACGTCAGTAATTTTGTTATTCGCTCTCAAACAAGCCTTTTCTTTACGCACGTATGACCATCCTATATTCGTATATCTTTGTTGAAATAAATTTATTTTTCTTTAAAACAAGGCATACAGCTGATAAGTATGGACGTAAGCTAGCTTTCGCCGGCTCGTTCAGAGTCATTAAGCAAGGTGCAAGTGATGCACACAAATTAGGCTAAGCAATATATTGCTGCGTCATTAAGGTAATGGCGTGTACACGGTTCGTTAGTTTCTCCGAATGGCTCCCCGATGTATTAGTTACCAACTCAGGCGTCCATTACTAGCCGTTCCCAAATGTTAGCGTTACCGTATTTATTCTTGTTCGTTTCCCATTTTGAAGGGTATGCACTTTAACCTGATGGTATCACGGTTTATTATGCTGTTTTGTGTCATTATTTTTTTAAGAGAGCCGCGATTTATATATGTGTAATGAGGGCGGTTGTTTTCTTTAGGTGTCCAATTTAAAAAAAAGAAATTGGCCGCATATCTGCTTGCTTCGCTGCAAATGACGTCGAAAGACGATAGTCTTCTGCCGTTCTAATACGTAACACCCTCTCTTCTCCACCCTCCCACCCCTCACGCTCTTCCCCTCCCCTCTCATTCCTCCCATGATGGATGCAATGGAGGTTTTGCTGAATTCAATTAAAATTTCTCGCGTTCGCCCTGCTCTCGCGCCACCTGTTGGGACCTTTTATTACTGCTGACTTAAAGCCGGCTACAGAGCCGCGGCTTCAGTCGGCTTGTTTTTAACGCGTAGCGTCTCTTCAACACCATTTCCAACGCGCTGCATTTTCATTTACTAACCTAAAAACCAGTCCAATGTGCTATCTTAATTAAATGAACGCTGCGGATCACGGTTATGTACATATATTTCGCCTCAAATAGGCCTGAGGTTTCCTTTGAGCCGTATAATGTTGACGTGTATGATCCCGTGACAGACAAAGTTTTTCGCGTTTAGGTTACTCAAGAAAGACTATCATCTTTAATAAACCATGAGGTTTTACTTGCCAAAACCAGGAAAACCCGATCTGATTATGATCCTAGTGGGGGACTCCAGATTATTTTTACTACGTGAGGTTCTTCACCGCGCACCTAAATTTAAGTACACGAGCATTCTTGCATTTCACCTCCATCGAAATGCAGCCCCTGCGGCCGGGTTCAAACCCATGGCTTCGACCTCAGCCGCGTAATGCCCTAGTCAGCTGGCTTCCACGGCGGGTTTATGTGTGTCATTTGACTAGTTCGGTAGATATCGCACTGATTGGAAGTCCGCTTCATGGCTTACAATGAAAAAAAAATCAACTAGGAAGTGAACACACTGACAGCACTACTTTGCGTTCCATTTGCATTTATTCCCGGCTCCTACGCATTACCTACGGCGTGGAAGCTGACCCGCGACCGTAACTTACACATGATTCTTTCATAGTTGAAGAATACAGATCGAGTAGGCAAGGTTTCGCATATTGCAAAAAAAAAAAATGGGGAGAAGGAGGGCAAGAAAAAAAAATCCGCCGCCATTTCACCTTGTGAAAGTGAATGTACAGCGAAGCTGTAGCCGACGTCACACAAGCACAACCGACTTGAAACAAGCACCACCACCACAGGCGACGCACGTCACGCGCACACGCACGTGTGCCGAAGTACAGCATGCACCCTCATTCTTCAATTATATGAGAACACATAATTATGTCATACGGAAACTCAAGAAAGCCCTTTGCCAGCTGCCGTTTGTTTTGGGGTGAGCCCAGACCAAAAAATTCCGACCAAGTAAAAGGCACCCAACATGTCTCTGAACCTTCAAAGGCCTTAGACCTTAAACTCTCTGGGCGAGGATGTATAAAACCGTCGCTGCGGCGACGATTAGCTTACAACTAAGTGCGCGACTTGTCAAGTTCTACTGCCGAATCAGAGAGGTCTTTAGAAGGAATGGTGACACAAAAAGTGTCCCACAGAGTTATTCTAGACTATACTTTGGGCGGCCGCCACAAAGGCATCAAGGTGATACGATGGAACGGCCGAGGAGGCGAATAGCTAACAGCAGGGAACAAGGCTTAGAAAGAGTGCTATGGACAACTCATTGAGCTGTCTCTAGAATTGATGATCGCGCTATTTTGTCGGCACAAGTTGGACAGTGCACCTGTTGCTCAGTGGTTGATCGGCGTTACTGACCCGCTTCAAATAACGGCGCGTGAGCAGTAGCCAGGGATCGATGTTTCTTCTCTTCTCACGCAATGCATTTTCAGTGACTACGCAGTTGCACGCACAAAAGGAATACTACGAAGAGAAGTGCATAGAAATAACATAAAAGAATAGTTCAAGTCAGTGTTTGTATGAATCCCGCTCGGCATAGTTTGTTCTGTCATATATGTTTTACGCTTTTTTTTTTTTTTGCTGCCCTATTCGGTAAGTAATAGGTCCGCATGATTCGTGAGGCATTTTATTGTGGCGAAAGCACTAGATGTGGTGCTTCAAACAACTGATTTCTGCATTTGTGAGAGTGTGAGAGATTATGAAGAAAAACTGAGCTGCCAACTCGATCCTTCGGGTTCTAGACAGCTGCGCAGCGTTTCTTACGGATGCATGATAACACGCTGGGAGATTGCACAATGAGGCGACTAAGCAAAGTTATTGCAAATGTGATTTCAATGGTCATCACGTACAGCCATGCGTATGAATTCCGCATTTCGTTTCTTACAAGCCATCTGTATAAAAACTTACAAAGGCAGAATTTAACTTCCACATTGTGACCCTTCGCCTGCCGAATGATTCAGATAGCGAGACACTTCTTCACTTGAATAACAATGTTAGTGCGCACAATTTATCCATTTTTTTCTGCGGAGAGTCGTTAGACAAAAAATATTTTTTTTACATCAAACATAACACGGTTCTGTGCATTAATATTCTAATTCCCGCGTCGCAGTTTCTTTGACTCGACTAAGCACCTGGGGTATCTGTATTTCGACTTCAGTATAACTGATTACGGAACTGCTTGCAAAAAAATATCACTCAGATTTTCTGCTCTTAGGTTCTTAGCCAAATCATAGCGAGCAATTTTTCGAAGGCGGCGACTTTCTATTCATTGGCAAGGAAGTAACATTATACAATAATTAGTTTTGTGAAATATAATCAATAATAATTCACAGTACTAGCAGCAAATTTTCTTATACTTTTTTTTTGCTCGTAAGATCATTCCGGAATTTTACATGGGTTACCATAACGTGCGGTACGAACTTTGTTCGTTGACGCGACAGCGCCCTCTCCTATTACATGTGGCTAAGTTACCTCATGCTCATTGCGTGCGCACAGCGTTCAAATATCAATAAATTACTGCACATTCCGAGTAGTATTTGTTTTTGTTATGTGCGGCGTACGATTCTTTGTGGCTTTTAATAGGCTTGGTAAACAACCTGCAGCCCTTACAATTTGTAGTATGCTCCGCACCCGAATGAAAGGTAAACGAGAGTGGTAATGTTTGTTAGTTTATTTATTTATTTATTTATTTATTTATTTATTTATTTATTTATTTATTTATTTATTTATGCCTCCACAACGGGTCAATATCTACATAATATTATTTCAGCCTACGAGAATTAACAGGCAGAAGAGAAACGCCAGCTGAGATCAGATTCTAATTAGTCCTTCCATCAGACACCTGTCAGTTTCGATCGACAACGCGCCGTTAACATGACAAGCTTGTGCTGTAAGCCACGGTGAATATTCAGGCACTGTATATTGGAAGCAAGCAAAACGTTATTACGAGGACGGGAGGTGGCCGTGTCAGGCCGTGCTTTCAGCTAAGCCATGCATTTCGCGAACTTCAACTCCTAATACCGTTGGCAAACAACCCGTCTTGACGTCAAACATATACGGTAGCGTTGTGTAGAGGCAATATAAGGTTGACCCCAGTGACTGAGCAACGCACCTTAGCACTTGAGTGAGATGAACTCAATTACCGTTTTCCCTATATGGTTGTAAGGTTTCTATGAACCTAGTATTTACGTTTGGGAGCATAAATAGTGTTCTGTCCCAGTGTTATGGTTTCGTGTATTTGAACTGAATGAGGACAGCCGGTCTTCTTTCCATTCCCTTGTACAGTTTAGCGCCATCTAACCATGTCACTTTCAGAGTTATACGTCGTAGCAACCTCTCTATTTAAACATATTTTATAATACCTGCGTGCAGCTGTGACACATCACAGCAATGTGACACATCCGGCGATCATCTCAGAGAGCTGTTGGCGTAGGCACGAAAGGAGTATACGTGCGATTGTGGCCTTATGGTTACTTATGGTTAGAGCATCGGGATGCTGTGCTTCTGGATACAGGTTTCATTCTTCCATAGGGGCGCTTAATTGAATTATTAAAGTCAGAGTCTTACTTAGCGAGTTACCACTACTTTTCCGTATTGGCTATGTTTGCAGCCTATTTGGTGGGCCAATCCCGGAGATAGTGCAGCCTAAAGATATGTGTTACTGGGTATTCATCCCTGGGACTACTGGTGGCCATTACGTTCCGGATATATATTATTATTATTAGAACAAAGGACCTCTAGAACAGAAGCAGTTATACGAAGAAATGTTCGACCGCATACTTATTAACTTCTGGGCCGACCAATTAATTGATAAATCGGTCAATCTTTAAACCAGTGGCGGAATCATAGAGCGTCAAAGGTGCCCTTGAGCTTCGGTGTTGTAAGAATTTACACCTGTTTGTACCTAAATACAAATATTATACGTGGATTATGCTTATTACCGCAATACGTCAGGATGCAAAAATTGTTCTCAGTACAGTGAGGGTCTGCGTAAAATTTCAAACGGGAAACACGATAACTTGAATAGGAGGGTATACTTGAGAGCAAGCGTAATACACCTCCTCCAATGAAACGCACATTTATTGTGTACATTTTGTTGATGAGGGTGAGCCGTTGTTGTTGGTGGTTTTATTTTCCTGTGAGCGGTGCTGTTGCACAGGTGACTATCGCTTGTTTTCTTCTTTCTCGTGACTTCTTTCACAACAGCCAACTTCCCGCAAACCCACAACCGAAAAAATATTTCAACAGCGAAGCTGTTTCCACCCCATCGTAATGTGGGGTTGAATGCAAGGACGCTCGAATGCAAATACGCTCGTTGTGGGCGGAATGCGAAGATGTTCCGCCCCATTGTAATTGGGTGGAGCACATTTCATTATGTGCTCTTATGCTTGTTTCCTGTGGACCACTTCGTTGCATTGTCATAGTGTATACTTCCCTTTCCTGTATTTGTTTTGGTGTTTACCAATTTGTAAAAACCCAATAATGTGTAAATCCACTCTGCTAAAAACCTAAGTGAAGGTTGCAGTATTTACAAATAGAAAAGTAAAGAAATAAATAAAGCACGCCTTGAAGGTACAGCTGCGATGCCACGGTACTCTAAAAGAACATAAAACCAATTTCACACCCATAGAAGCTACACTTTCTGAGGAAACCTATTGAAACCGTCTAATCAGAAAAGAACATTCATCGTTGAAAAGATTCTCAGGATGGGAACATTGAGCACGAAACTATACGTATACCGGATTTGCGCAGCTTTTGCTCTGCCAAGCAATCTAGCTGCAAGGATAAAATATTCCATGGCGGCCGCAATTAATTCAACTAATCGAAAAGCTGAGGTGCACTTATGGGTTTCTTTTGTAGCTTTGATTCGTTCCATTTTCGGTGGCTGGCCACATACCCTCTCGTGGAGCTGTTTCTATAACTCGCCGACTTCCATATAACTAATTTACTTATTCAGTGTCCGATAGCTTCGAGCTGTCGCTTTGTTCGACCTAGCCCTCCGAATGCTATAGCCTCCTAGTCAGCTGACCTGGTAGAGCGAGTGTACTTTGATGCCAGGTATGATCTCAGGACCAGGAAGAATTGGCATTCGGCTGCGAAGCTCTCTTTCGAAAGAGCCGATATGGGCTTTATTCGTAGTTTCCTCCGACCTTCAGCTGGATGTTGTCATTGTATTTCACAAAACTCTTTCCTGGGTTCTTTTTTTTAATGCGCCCAAATAATTTGCATCACACACGAGGAATAAAAAAAAACAGGTAAGTAAGCGTTGAAGCCGCTAACACATAGCCGCACATGCGCAGAAAAAAATGAGATATCTAGAATTGGAGCTATACGGAAAGGCGCTAAGGATCCTCGCGCATCCCGGGCAATATCGATCTGGCGGTCCCGCCAGGTGAACGCAGACAAAAAGACTCGGCGGTGACTCCAGGAGCAGCATTGCAGGTCACTAGACCGCACAACACACGGCGCTCTCACATTGATCAAACAACGAGTGACGCAACAAAATCTGTAGGAAGCAACAATTTGCACCATTGTAGATAGCCAGGGAACAGGGGAGCGTATGATCAATGGCTCGGACAATCTCTCAACTAGTCATAACATAGTAGCAAGGAGGTAAACATAAATACTGTTTGATATAGGTATAGAGAATATAGCAGCATCTATACGTACTAGAAGCTTATGTATACGTACGCCGCCTTTACAAGTGGTGAAATGGTAGGATTGCAAGATATTTGCTGTTGTTTAAAGGGACGAAACCGATGGGGTTCCAATGAAGAAACTGTGTTCGCGACTTCTTGCATATCATTACACTGTAACACACAGTCATGTTCGTGAACTTGATTCTTATCGTGATTTTGAAATATGCACTGTAAAGCCAGATTATCCAGTTTCACTTGGTGTGAAAAAAATCCTTCTCTATAAATAAATAAATAAATTTATTTATTTATTTAATATAGAAGGATTTCCTTCCCAGCAAGCGACACTGGGGTAATCTGGCTTACAGTGCAAAAAAAAAAAACCTTCTATATATATATAATATTATATATATATATATAATATATAGATATATATATAATAGTAGAGGAAATCAGAAGCACAACTTCGCGGTTATCCAACAGGGTCGGTGGACCGACCTGTTTGGAAAAAGGTCGGTCCCCGACCGAAACTGTTGGGAAAATAATAAACCTAGAATAACCGCGAAGTTGGCTTCGATTTTCCTAAATACGCTTGGCCCAGTGAAAAAATCTAGTTACTATAGATATAGAGTAAAGTATAAAAAAAGTTGGAGTATAAAAGTAATAAAAAACTATAAAAGTAGCATAAAAAAAGTTATATATAGATACCTTTTGCCAAAAAGGTCGGTCCACCGACCGAAACTGTTGGGTAAATAATAAACCTAAGATAACCGCGAAGTTGTGCTTCTGATTTTCCTAAATACGCTTGGCCCATTGAAAAATCCAGTTACTACCAACTATATATATATATATATATATATATATATATATATATATATATCGCGATGATGTCACGTCAAACTTTGTCATTTCCATAACTGCAAAATACGATCTGTCCAACGCGTTATGTTTTTTCCACCCGAAACGTTACGTTCATTATATAATAAAAGCAGTGTTTCTGCCTTGGGTGCACGCTGTGAAAAGCTTTGAAAATGGGCGAGAAATTGCAATATAAATAAAAAACACACAAACACGCGCTTAGCAACAGTGTAGCCTTTGCCCTTTCATGCCTGTGGAGGCGGTGGTGTCAATTGCACATCAATGTTGGCGACAGACCGACAAGTGGCGCTCTCAGCGGTAAGCATTAGTTACTTACTGCCAGATTAGCGGCTCTCGTGCCACTAATCGCCGACAGCCCACGCAGCCACTATGATCTCCGGAGACGGAGCGTACAGAATCACGTAGGGTTTATCCGTCTCGCCATTCCGCCCCATACGGTGGTGTTACAGCTGAACGAAAGAGGAATTTGGGGGAAATGGACGCTATTTCTTGCTATAGCTACCAGGGGAACGTCTCCAGTAAAGGGAACGGTCGTTCTAGATTGAACACGGCTCGGAAGCTTTCAGCCGGCTCTGAATTTGTTTTCTTTTTCTTTATTATTATTTTTTTTGCGTGCGAACATTTCATGCTCCCTCCGTAAGGCGACCCTCACGAATAGTACTCGCGCATACAACGTGAACGGATAGTTTTGTCCTACCTGATCGTGCTTGAATCATCTTTAGCTAAAGGCTACTTTTCTAAATAATATTATGATTTTTGCGTATCACATGTTTTCTTACCTGCATTATAGTATATTAAGGTCGATGGAATACCGCAACGAGTGTATGTAAAGGCGGGGAAGCCGGCTTTCACGTTCAAATTGGGGAGATTGTAGAAGATTTGCTGTTGCTAAGCGTATTATTGATCTGGACAGGACGGGTTAGACGAGGTCCCGCGACAGACTCAAACCAGGCGACTTCCTCCTGCATATTATTACACTGTCGCACATCTGAACTTTAAGAAATTTTATTGTAAGCGTGATTTTCAAATTTGTCCGGCAAGAACGAATGAACCCTGTAAAAGCAGAAACAATCGAATGGGATGAATATACGCGTAAGACTGAGATTTAATTAACAATACCCTGTACGTTGTTTCTCTTAAATGCCGCTAGATCTAGCCGCTTTGTTTTAAAATGATTAAAATGAGATTTGAATTAGTTTTTTTTTTGTTTAAGCCATGCGTGAAATGTGTTAACGCGAAGCTTTATTTTGCCCACTTTCCTATGTTTGGCGTGGCTTCCTAACTATGAATAGTTAGGAAGCCACGCCTAGGCGCTATCTGGGCGAATGTATATATATATATATATATATATATATATATATATATATATATATATATATATATATATATAGAAGAAAGGAAAGGCAGGGAGGTTAACCAGACCCACGCCGGGTTTACTACTCTGCACTGGGGTATCGGGATGAAAAGAGAGAGGAGATAGAAAGAGCACGCAGTTGCGCGCACATTTCAAGGTTCGCACCGAGTCTGCAGACGGTCGCCAAGACCTGTCGACTTGAGGTACTGTTACAACGCCTGCGTGGCTTTCTGTGCCATCGACGTGTACGGCCATGGTCCAAGGATCTTCATTTCCGGAAATGGTCTAGACAAAACAGAGAAGAGGGAGGATTGGAAAGGCATGGAGGTTAACCAGACTTAGTCGAGTTTGCTACCCTAAACGTAGGGAGCGAGGCGGAGGATTGAAAGAGAGAGAGAGAAGACAAGTATCGCACATCGCCGTCGTCCTTGTGGCAACGCTGCTTATACGCCTCACGCTGTGTATTCGCCTGACTTTTGAGTTTGCATTCCGGCACAGCTTGTTAACGATGCAATGCATAAACATTAACATTGCATGGTAATTAAGTTATGACCTTTGTGCTGTATAAACATAAACATTGCATGAGATTATACGTTGCATAGGATGAGAGTAAACAAAATTGTAGGCATCGCAGTTGTCAAACATTTGTGTAACCACTTTACTAAGCTGCGCTTCACACAGATGCCAACATGTGCGTTGTATCTGCATATTTGTTTGTGGTGCTTGTTAGTGGTATTCCTTACGTCCACCTGCGTTCATGAAATCCGCTCTGCAGCGCGGGTGATAGCTCACGTTGCGTTTTGGTGTATTACAGCGCAAGCTGTTATGGGCTCATTCCAATTACCGTTTCGGGTCGCGATGATGCCGCCGCCGCCCCCACCGCGTAACCGCTATCGCTGGAAATGAGAAAAAATGTCGCAGCTTCGCCCGGAAAGCGAAGCATAAATTGCGATAGCAAATTAGTAGAGAGCTATTCGGAGTAGGGATAGTAGTTTTATCGGCTCATAAACTTGGACACATTCGTTATTAACTGAAATAACAAGCGTGGTGTCAGCGCGCACAAGCAAACATGAATAGATCACACTGAATGACCGCAGACAACGACTGTCAAAACGCTGGCAGCAAGCGCAGCCGCTGCAGCGGGCGAAGCTTCGTGCGGTCTATCGCTTCAAAGGAAACTGAACAGCGAATGCACGGCGCATACAAAGGTCAGCGCCTTGTGGAGATCGCTTTTAAGAAATGGTGCGGGCGACCGCCCCAGCGGGGCAAAGTACAAGCGCAGTTGTTGGCAGAGTAGAAGCTGCCGAATTTCTTTTCGCGCGTCTCGGACTTACGGCCGTCACTGTGCGTTGCAATGCGGACACCGCGTTCCACCGCGTTGCAATGCTGACAACGCGTTCCAGCGGACCCACTCCGTGAATGCGTCTCTCTCTCTCTCGCTCTCACTTTATCTCTCTCTCGAGCATAGCGCGCAAAACCTCTTCTTCCCCTCGCAGAACACGAGCATGCGAACGCGCCAGCTGTGAACGAAGACGACGGCGCTCGAACGCAATCGTATGGTTTGCATAAATGCATGTTCTGCAAGCGTAATGCACAGTTTGTGGAAGGCGCGAATTATGGACCGCAACGCCGAACTGGTTGTACCACGGCTGCTGGATAAAAAAAAAATTGCGGCCTGCCGCGTCGGGCGCACTGCAATGGGAGCGAACGTGACAGCCGTAGTTATTGGCGCTGAGCCGTGCTCCCTCAAGGGCTGCAGAAGATAGCGCCAACCTTTCCCTTTCCCTCACGAACCACTTATCAACAGCCGTAGTTGCATTATCGGCCGCTTGGCTGGGCCGAACAACGCTAACCATCGGCGATGGAACGTGTCGGCTTGCACGCGCGACGGCGTTCCAAGCGCGTTCCTGGCGCATTTGCTATGCCGATGACAGACACCAGCCCCCGACGTGTGGCACCACGGCAATGGACGCGGCAGGCTGCACCTTTTTTTTTTATCCAGCAGCCGTGGTTGTACCTTCAAGAGTAAATTTATTCCAGATGACTGTGCATATCTAAACGTGTTTAGGATGGACTGATGTTCAACAGGACTGGTACCCCATTTTGCTGAGGTGCTTAGCCTTACCACCCGTTTAAAGCGGAACAGTGCCTCTTCTGTTTTTCTATGTGTGACTCACTGCGGCCGCCATTCTGACTATGCAAAATTGGTGTGTTTTATTAGGTCACATGTTTCTATTCACTATTCTTTAAAAGGAATATTTTTAGTGGTTTTCAGATATTTGAAATTGCCAACTGTGCGCGAGCAAGCACAAAGTTCGAGCAAACGTGCGAAAATTTTAATTCCGAAGGCCATAGTTGACATAAAATGAGAATTTATGCAGTTGAGCAGACTACATCACTCAGGAAGTCATACTTATCCAGCTAAATCGCGGTTATATGCGCTCAATTGTGAATCTTGAGTATGAAATAAACTACGTATTTTCCGGTAATCCTCAATTTGGGATTGTAATAAACACATCATAATGTGCAAACTAATGATAAAAACTTGATAAGGTTGTGAGTACACTTTGATGTGAAGATCGCGTTACATTAGTGGTGAAGACGGCTGCTCAACAATGGAGAGCTATTCGAAAAATATTCAATATTCAATTTAATTTGATTCACTTCTGACGCTATTCCATTCGTATTGGAGTCAGTCTGGGAAATTACTATTCGCACGCCCCTAGAAAAAAGTGCTTCAGGTTCGTTTGTAGTGCTCTTTCTAAGCCGGCATAAAATTAATGAAATCTAGCGTGCACTTTCAGCTGCGCAACACAAGGCAAAGCGAAAGCTGCAACGAGAACTGTAGCAAATTGAGTTGAGATCCAGAACGTTCACGCTATATTGGAGAAAGCAATCTTACAATGTAGATTTCCGCGTCATTGCTTTGGTGGGATGACGAAATATTTTGTTTGTATGTTTTACGTTCTAATAAATAAATAAATAAATAAATAAATAAATAAATAAATAAATAAATAAATAAATAAATGTTTATACCAATGTGGAAAGGTTACTGGCACAAAACCATATCATATTCGTTTTAGGACGCCAAGTTTCACATAGAAAAACCTCGCCTGATAGTCGGGGAGGAGAAGCAAAGAGGTGTGCCGCGAAAACAAACAACACAGTTGTCAAAATATTGATACCCATTCGTTGTTTCAATTTTCTATCTTCCACAAACATGGTATAATATTTTGAGTCATGTTCAATTTAGGTCTGCTTTGACGTGCAAAAGGAATCCACGAACTCCGCATTGCGTGTGATTTACGCGTACGATTGTATCTGGACCCGCAACCTCCGCATTACGCGTGCGTTGTACGCGTCAAACCATTCTCTCTAGCTCTCTGGCTTTAATTACGCGGCATTGCTGCTATAGAGCTACGCTTTGCGATACGCTTGTATAGTTTCGGCAGAGGCTGCTCACTGCTGGTGCGCTAAACCTGCACAACTATTCTTACTCTCTGCGGTCACAATAATCTCACTGGCTGGCGCAGCCCTACATTAGCCTCAGCCGACATCCTTGCTGCTGATGACGACGGCTTAGTATGATAGCAGCAACGTTTCCGATATATGCTGTATATATCGCAGTAAGCGATATATGCACCAGTAGAGACCACTATGCCATTTGTTAGAGTCCCATTGCCAAGGACATTGTTGAAATATATATATATATATATATATATATATATATATATTGCCGCCAGCATTGCGAGACCAAAGACGACCGCCACATCCTAAGTGAGTTTAAAAGAGCCGCCACACCGCAAGCGTCAAGCAAAGCCGACAGACCGGTGGCTCGTGCGCGAGAATCGTACTGCACGCGACAGGAGGCGGAAAAAGAAGAAAACGAGGTTCGAAGAAGTGAAGCTCTAGGGACGCTTTTGTTGAGTGACAACCTTTAGTTCACGGGCACAAGTTCGCCCAGAATAAATTAGTTTTTATATTAATGGCTGTCGAAACTGTTGGTTACAATATATTCTTGCGTCATTGACACTAACGGACGTCAGGTTTTTGAGCAAGAGCTGTGGATTCCAAACCAAGATTAAGAGTATAATTAATGGGAAACGCCGGGGAATGCGGGAGATAGAAATTCAAGACTGATGAGCAACACGATTACAAGGTGAAAACAGGAGTCAACGTTTTGACAAGTGGACTTGTCTTTTTCAAGGCAAGTCCACTTGTCGAAACGTTGGCTCCTGCTTTCACCTTGTTCTCGTGTTGCTCGTCAGTCTACCTAATGCTATGACATTTATATTTAGAAAAATTAAATGAGAAGTGGCAGTTTAAAGAAATCAGAAAAATAAACGTAATAGTTCAGTGCACTTATGTCTATAGTCGATCAAGTGAACTTTCAACTGCTACTGTCCGTGATTTGTGTGCATCCATGCTGAAAACCGAGCCATATGTAACCATAGCGGATCTATCTAAAAATGTTTGCGCGCAGTCAAGCAGACGCTCTTGCCTCGAAGCGCTTCCGCTTTCTGGTTTTAGACAATGACAAGAGCACCCACTTGCTGAGCTCTTCGTCATCAAGATGATGAGAGGCTAGTGACCTCGCAAGTGTCTACACTGCTTTGAAACGACAGTTTATGAGAGGAACGCTTTTGTTCCTCCGAACTGTTTTAACTAGTAAGAAAAAGATAACAACAAAACAATAACATACATTTCTGAGTAGTAGCATTCGCCGACCTCTTCATTGTGGCCTGAGTGACGAACTTACTTAGTTGTTTACACCGAAATCTTGGTTAGTGATCATAACCCCGCGACTGGCTTCTCTCCGTTTCGCCCAACTCGGTTAGATCTCGGGTGTGCTGAACTGTGTTTTGCAGCGAGTTGAACAAAGATTCAGACAGGTTCACGAAATAAACGTGAACAGAACTGTGGCAGCATATAAATATATATATATATTCTTAATTTTTAAGTGTGTCTGGGGAACGAGGCTTCTAGTATGAAAAAGAAAGATTCTCAGTAGTATCAAATGACAAGTAACAGTGACAACGAAATCGTGAAGTTTGAGCGAAAGTAGAAATGCCCAAGACCAGCCCAATAAATATGGCAGAGGGGTCGCTGGCTTAACAGTACCTCAAAATTTTATATTCTTCGCGCCATGACAAGGAACTATTCCAATGGCGTCGTCGGAGGGTATGTACTATGGAGGGTGTGTACTATACCGATAGAAGTCGAAACCAATGTCAGGCGACATATTTTACCTTTTTTTTATGTGAAATTCGTCTAACGACATGTTGGTGCCCCTCAGAGTCGCCGGCTGCGCCTTTGATCCGCCGTACAATAAAAAGAGGAACAACCTGTAAAGAACAAATCCACTAATATGGAAAAAGCACTCGTGGTCGAGTTCCCGCGAATAGCACATAAATCTTGACATACAAGCCAGAAAGTCACAAGCCAAGTTGGCAGGTCGGAACAAAAGCTTAATGCAGCGAGTGTAGCGAAAGAAAATGAAAAAAAAATGAAAAATTGAAACACTGCCACAAAACACCATTCCCGACAACACTAGTAAAACGTACAATGAAATATGAACATAGAAGAAACTCGTACCTGAAATCATTGAATTTGTGTAACTACAAGTATAACGAGCATCTGTGCACATGTCAGAAGTGACCGTCGTAAAGGTAAAAAAGTCATAAAAACCAGTATTTTTCAAATCATTAAAAAGTGTGCGATATTTTTTATATATATTCTCGATGCTTCAACGAATTCTATCAAATCACGCGCACAGGCTTTATCTCAAGAGTTTTTCTAACGACAGCGGTCTTCTATCACGGAACTGCAGTTTCCTTCACAGCGGCTTACACAATAACTTTCCCTGGGCAGGGGAAGGTGTCCTACATATTCATCGATTTCATTGTAGGAAGAAATTGGACGGATAGTTCTTATTTTGTATGAGAAGCTCGTTGTGTAGGCATTGCCAAGTCGTAATTTCTGTATTATCGCTACTGTAGCGAAGCTTACCTTGATCAGTATGGCGAACTTAATAAGTAGATCTGTACTGAATAATGTTGAACGTTCAGTCATGTTTAAAACCAAGACTGCATCGTATTTAGGGCGCATATATTTTTTTAACCAGTAGAACGCACAGCAGTTTTTGACAAAGAAAGGAGCAAAGTTTGATCCCTTTTATGTGCCACGCGTGCCTTGGGCATTTACCGCGTCATTTCCTGCAATTCCACAATAAATTGGGAGCCACTGGAGTGCGATCATGATGTTTCTATTTTGCTCTATTGCACGCTTTTTGCATCACGTGTAGTATACCATCATTGGCTGGGCGAAGGCCGATAATCTTTAGTGTAAAGTAGTGACACTTGGGAGTCTCTTAGTATTACCTATTGATTTGGATGTATGCGGGAGCATACAGGCTTCATTGCTGAGGGAATCGCGTGAAGTTTTGCTGTGGTTGGTCGATTACTGTAGGAAAATGTCTATGCGGCTTGTTCCCCGTAAAGTGGAACCAAGAACGCTGCGGTAGAACTTTTTTCACCGTGTAATACGCCTGTATATATAGATATGACCATATAAAGGCATGACATATGGTCATGATTAACCAAAATCGACGCGCTCGGTTTCCCTTCTCTCCTTCGTTCATATATATATATGATTGTACGTTCTTGGTGGACTGTGCAAGTAATGGCAATGTTAGGCATTTTTATTTTATAGTACTGGCATTTCGGTTATGCACACAATTCCAGGTACTGGGTTCAGCACATGAGGGTTGTGGGGCAGCCACAGAAGACGCGAGACGTATACAACCCAACCAGTACGGCTCTGCCGGAGGACGTTTCCGCATTGTTTAGTAATTTCAAGCGCCTTTGCCCCATCTCGGTTGTTAAGTGCTTGGTGAAGGGTAGGGTTCGCGGGTTGGGCGGTTATACGAAAACACTGATGGCACGTCTCCGTGAAACTTAGTTCCTTCATAGAGGGCTGGCGGGACTGACCGATATAAAAGGAACTGGCGGATTCCCGAGGAACACTTAAACTTAACTACCGAGGCTTCTGGCCAGGAGTATTTGGGGAGTCTCTTCTTAGCTGCGTGATACCCTCTTTTCATTTGCTAGCATTACTGCCGAAGAAACAAAGCACGGTCATTGCGCGACACTTCTTCAGGACTGCCTCGGATATAAAGGATGCGTCACAAAAAGATTGAGGAAGCATAAACACCTTAATGTTTCAGTGCGCTAACTTAATTATTCGCACTTTAGCGCAGACATTAGAGAACGAACTCAATATTACCTTTTCGGGTTTGTGACTGGACACAAAGCAAGTATCTCATTATCCCAGAAATGTAGCTGCATTCCTGCTATCGTTTCAAACGTGCGTACCCGCGTGGGGGTTGCTTCTCACAAGGCCAATCGCCGGTCATCAGGAAGCGACGCTAGAACGACCTCGCCTTTTCTCTGATAGAAAAGCGAGCTATTAGTGCGATGGACCTGGCACGTTACATCGAACACACACGACGACGACGACGCTGCGGCCAAATGAAAACACAACCTTATACGACATACTGGCCTACAGCACGCGCTAATGGCACTGCCGTAACGATGCTACGTATAACCTAGGAAAACAAGGAAAAGGGGGGAGGGGGGGGGGGAGCTGCCACTCGGGAACACGTGCTAATGGCCTTTCGCGTGCTACGTGCCCGAAGCTTGAGCGAAAGCAGCATGCGTTGAGCGCGCGTGCGGTGTAAACACACTGCTTATTCATCACCGTGAACCACACCTGCGTCTCCAATTTGGGCGCGCGCTTCAGGGCCCGTCAACCCGCGGGTACAATATTCAGCGCGCTTCTTGCGGTGCTCAGAATAACGACGCCGCGACACGTTCCTTGCACTCTTCGCTGAACGAAGCCAGGAGAATAATATTCCCGCCCGAAGCGACTCTCGCCCCGGTGCAAGCAAAAAGATACGCAGAGCAGGTGTAAGTTGGTCGCTGTGAATAGTTAGGCTGTCTATTTGGCCTCTCTTTGCAACGACGTACGAACTTCAGAAACAGGCGAGTGCTTCGCGTACATTCGACTTCAAGACATCCAGGAGTTATTTTGCAAAGTACAATGAGGCTCTACAGTCGAAAGGAAGCATAAAGAACTCAGAACAAAGCCATGCAAAAATCACCCTCCAAAGGAAAGAACATGAGGACCGCGGTTACTAGTACTTTGTTTGGCTCAATAAAATATTCTATAGCAACAACATCCTACAAACAACAGAATAATATAACGCCATAGGACACTTCATTCTCAGTAACACAGACATTTTCGCTGTTTGTCTTCCGTCTGCACAGTTTGGCACACTGTCTTAGAGTTCCTCGCTTTACTCGGCTTTATTCAGAAAAAAAAATCTGAAAAAATTGCTGGCTCTTCCGTAATCGAGAGTAGATGTAAGCATGAAATGGCTACCATACGGCGTCTTTTTCTGCCTGTGGTGTCGCTGCCTTCAACCGCGTTTCTTCTTGCAACAGTCCAACGAATGCACTCAACGTCTGTCGCCACTTTTTCTTCTGGTCGCGTCGAAGTGGTCGGCTGCAAATGTGCAGCCTTAGGTACCCTGTATCTCCTTTTTGAACGTCGCTATTTCAAATGACAAATAAAACTTCATCGTACTAGAAGTTACAGCTTGAGTGATATCGTGAACAAACATTAGGAAGAACTCAGAAGCAATATTTTTTTGTAACTTGTTTGGAGAGTAACTAGCGTATGTAATGTGCTCCTGTACAGAGGGTTGGGGGCCAGAGACCGCATTTTCTAATGTTTTGACTGGTTGCCCGGATCATCACGTTTTGTTCTCGTTTTGAGTACCCGAATAACGGCTCTGGCTTTTGGCTCAAGGTCACTTGAAGGTCGCCGACAACGAGAGCTAAGAGCATTTCATTCTTAAAAGGTTGGTCCATGAACACAGCTGCTCTGCACAGTAGACACTGACGCATGATACTTATATTAGGCACATACGTAATTATCTCTAATGAAGCGCCGACTGTTTTCTAGTGCACTTCGATCCTGTATGGTTGAGCGAAGACATTGCTGTTCGCGTATTTAAATTAATGCATGAATTGCTGGCACTTGTTGGGGGCATGCTCATAATTTCTTATTGTGAGCTTGCTTCACATGGTGAGGAGACCCAGCAGGGGATAAGAATAACTTGACGAATGATTACCGATATTCTCGAAGATGCCGGCAGGCACTGAACATAGCGAATACGTGAACGCTTTATTTCTCCATATGTAGGGCGCAACGATGTTACCTATTTCGTTATAGTGAGCGGAAATATTATTAGAAAATAAAGACCGCCAGCATTCGAGCAGCGCACGTACTGGTTCGGTCAATGCTGATGAAAAAAATTAGTGCAACAAAAAGACAACACTAGTGCACTGATCTTGCAATCAGCAATGCAAGGCACCTAACCTAACCTAACCTAACCTAACAATTACTGGTTCTTGCGTTTCTCCAAGCTTCGTTTTTCCTCCATATTCACTGGTTGCTTTCTAAGCTAATGTAAACTACGTTGAAATCTGTCTGTATATTGAAGGCAAAATTGTTTTATCTACTTCATTATCTATGTCACCACTGACATCCGTTGTACCTTGCTAGGATATTGAAAGTACTAGCGCGTTGACATTGCGTCTTCCATTACCTGCTGTGGCTGCTTAGTGGCCATGGTGTTGGGCTGCTAAGCACGAGGTCGCGGGATCGATTGCCGGCCATGGCGGCCGCATTTCGATGGCGGCGAAATGCGAAAACACCCGTGCACTTGGATTTAGGCGCACGTTAAAGAACACCAGGGGGTCCAAATTATTCTGGAACTACGGCGTGCCTCATAATCAGGTCGTGGTTCTGGCATGTAATACCCCATCATTCATTTATTTTTGCGTCTCCTATTACCCATTCCTTATTTTTTTCATGTCACTGAAACAAAATAAAAAAAACAATAATTAAATTCTGTAGTTTTGTGTGCCCAAACCACGATCTGACCATGAGGCACGCCATACTGGGGGACTCCGGCTGCATTTCGCCTCCACCGAAATGCAGCCGCCATGGCCGGGATTCGATCCCGCGAGCTCGTGCTTTGCAGCGGAACGCCAAAGCCAGGAAGCAATGCATTTTTTAAAACATTTATACTGGTCATTTGCTACCTGCTTATATGTTCCCTCTTACCTCTTCTTCTGTGCTTATTTCTAAAATAAGCATATTGTTGGATGTTTGACAGAGGTGTATTTTATATCTGATAGAAGTATTTTATCAGATTGAGCGCGCAGAAAAATAGTACAACATAAAGCGCTAATGCATGATAACAACAATATGTCAACGCCCATTAAGCTATATATTTTGTTACATGAAATATATATATATATATATATATATATATAAACGAGAAGAAAGGGAACCGAGGGGCCCGATTTTTATTAATCATATCATAAGAAGCCAACAAACAGTGACACCAAGGACAACATAGGGGAAATTACTTGTACGTTACTAATTCAATTAAAGAAATGATAAAAAAAATGGAAATGGATGAAAAAACAACTGTCCGCAGGTGGGAACGAACCCACGTCTTCGCATTACGCGTGCGATGCTCTCACCATTGAGCTACCGCGGAGCCGTTTTCCCATCCACTTTCTGGGGTATTTATGCTTTACAACTAGAACTAACCCTGGGAGTGTTAGCCAGCGCCACCACTCACAAACTTAGGGGCGGATGTGGAACATCCTTTCTGCCGCAGGCGTCACGAGCAGGTGATCTTTTTTGGGTGATGGCAACTGGTCAATTAAACCCACATATGCTACCTGAAGGCATCAATGTTGCGTTCTTACTTCTGTGGTGTCGCGGATCAGTTCATGTATAGACTCCTTCACGAAGTGCAACCAATCTTAATTATTGAAGTGAATTCTGGAGCGGTGTCCACTAGAGTTGCACGCGGGAAGTAACGGAGATGGTGTATGTAGAGAAACGTGGCTACCAGTTTGCCTCGCCATATAAGGGGTTGGCGTGAGCTAAGCGTAGCTGCAGCAATGGAGTGGCTTTTGCAGTAACATGTCGGGCTCGAGTCGGAGAATACAGAGAAACACGTTTATTCGTCTCTACTAAGAAACTACTAATTGCCTTCAAAAAAGTACAACAAATTAAATTCGGGGGCTTTAGGCACCAGAACCGCGATCTCATTTCAAGGAATGCCGTAGAGAAGGGCTTCGGAGTAATTTTGACCTCCTGGGTTTCTTTAATGTGCACGCAATGCATGACACACGAGCTTTTTTTTTTTTTTTTGAATTCCGCTCCCAACAGAAAACGTCCACCGCGGCGGAGATCGAACCTGCATGCGACGTCGTGCTCACAGCGCAGCGCCATTGCCACTGAGCTGCAGCAGTGGGTGCGAAAGGTCTTTCCTTGTCTTTACCCCATCTAGTTGACACAAAAAATCTTAAAGTAACAAAAAATCTAATAAATAGCATTAATAAGGTTGCGCCAGGTCACTTCGGCGTGTCAGCGACTGAGGGACCTCCATCTCTGCTAAGGAATTGGATTACTTCACGAAGGTGTTAGCGTTGCGTCACTCAACAGGTGAAAAAACTCCTCTGCTAAACTCAGGCTTTCGTTGAACAGCTTGGCATTCGAAATTGCTATAACTGAATTCGCGCGAATGCCGTCAGTCAGACAGGGAATTTGAAAGGAGAAGGATTGCCCAAGAATGTATATAGTCAAACTTGGCTATTGCATTGCTCAGGGAATGAACGGGAGTCCAAAGCAATTTGACTCGTCTGAGATTCGTTCTGCGTCACGCGCAGCGCAAGTCAATTTTGAGCGTCCGTATATAGCAGACACATCAAGTCGTGACAGTAAGGACATTAGACAGTGTTCTCAAATTGTTTTCGTTTTTTTCTTCTATTATTCTTTTTTTTGGGGGGGGGGGGGCGGGGTAGACGACAAGGGTCAAAGGGAGCGCGTGGCAATCTAACATCCTCTTAAGCTAGCTGCCCAATGTGAACGTTTCGACAAAAGCCATACCAGGTAGACGTACTGTGAAACGTTGCGTTCACAGAACCATCAAGGGTGGAGGAAAATACGATACGCTGGAGCACACCTAACTTCGTCTGCTTGCGCCGTGCGCCAAGGAGACATCGCGGTGACGCACGACTACAGACAGCTTTCTGTACGCTAGCTCTTAGGAACAGCACAGTAAATTGGGAGCCCCATAGTACCGACCAGTACCTTGCATGCTTTCGACGTTTATTGTGTAATGGCTTTTCATGGTAATGTAATGCGTAGGATGGATAACCGGTGGACCATTAGAGTTACAGAATGGATACCAAGAGAAGGGAAGCGCAGTCGAGGACGGCAGAAACTATGTGGGGTGATGAAGTTAGGAAATTTGCAGGGGCAAGTTGGAATCAGCTAGCGCAAGACAGGGGTAATTGGAGCTCACAGGGACAGGCCTTCGTCCTGCAGTAGACATAAATATAGGCTGATGATGATGATGATGATGATGAATTATTTAGTACTCCAAGAAGGGCTTCTCAGTGCACATCAGACGTGGACAACTTGATGAGGGCGTCTTCGCCCTCGTATGCCCTCATTATTATGAAGAGATGTCAGAAATGAGCAAGGATCGGCGTCGGAAAACGTATGAGAGAGATGAAGAGGGAGATCGATGGAGACAATGTGAGGCTAAACGATCGAGGCCCTATTCATACAGCTACAACTACGTGGATTATTATTATTTTTTTTTGCTCGGTATGAGCTTTGCATTTCATTGTAAACATCATGTATAGGTCGTCGACAAGCGCGGACATCTTGCTAAGCCAAATTTCAATGTTACCACGGATACTTAATCCGAGTTCTATTATACCCATGTTCCGTGTGCGACGAAGAGACATAGCTTAACGATATTCTTATGAGGCTGTGTTACGTCGTCTTGTTTGACCTTTAAATACGCATTTTAGAGCAACGGGAATTCACTAAGCCTGGCTGTAGAGTGTTTTAAACTTTGTAGATATGTAGCGGATCAGGTTCTCCGAAAAAAAATAAAACAGCGAATTCTAATTTCTCTGATGTTTGGATACTTACGAGAGAACCGATACTGCTTGGTTATCAGCTTTATTTTATGTGTAACTGACAGTTCGACGGCTTGATAAACCACAGCCCCCCCCCCCCCCTCCAAAAAAAAAAAAAAAAAAAACTCGAACATGGAATGACACGGGTGCTCACCGTGGCACAGCACTTGCGACAGGCTTTGTGGCACAGCTTTCTGACACAGTGTTGTGGCGCGGCGCTTTTGTTCTTAGTGACATTCCGTGTCCGTGCTTTTCTGTGGCGCTCTTTCAAAGAAATGAGCATCAGCGTTATGTTGCGCAGTTTTTTTATAAACGTGACTTCGCAGTAATTCAGGGTCGAATCTACTCTATCAAAGCTGTGAAAAGGTCGTGGCGCAGTATGAAATGAAAAAAAAAGAAAAATAAATACACTGAAAAAAAAAGAAAGCGATCACTAAATTAACGTTGTTTTTTTTTTTTCGCATTCCACTTCAAATGCTAACGTAGTAAAAAACGGGTGAGCTCTTTTAGTGCAACATCAATTCTCTCTCACACACACAAGACCACTTAATGCGTAGGATTCTATCTCCTTGCATTTCTTGAGCTGTTTATCCTCAGTACAATGCGCACATATATTTCGCACTAGGCTATCATATCTTTGCTCCGATGGTAACTGCAAAAAAATAATATGCGCAGGCAGGGCAATTTCGCCCGACGGTGAAGTGCTGGTAGTAATTTGCTAATACTAAAACGGAAAACAATAGCTCCATCAAGATATCTTTATGGCTACCATCAAGATGTTACCTCTTAATGGAAACTTCTTAATTGCGATGCATACGGGCTCGTACTGCACCTTCCATTATCACTATGAAAGCTCGACGCACACGAAAAAAAGCTTAAATTTATGTTCCAGTGCTTTAAAAACTAAATAGAGGCACGAAGAAACACATATCAAGAAAAGCTTACTATGTCAGACAGCACTGCGTGAAACACAGTCCTTTATTTCACACTCCAAACGCATATAACTTCTATCAGCACAGACAAATTTCCCGTCAAAGTTGCATGTTGCGAACCTGCCGTTTCTCTCAGATGACTCCCATGCATAAAAGATGACTTATCGTATGCCCCAATCAAATTCAGCGTTCGCTGTTTAGCTTACGGCCTCGTGCAAGCCATTAAAGGTGCATTTGCATATGCTCACTGGCATCATGACCAGGTCATATAGAGTGGTGTCAGAGGAACATTTTCCGTAGCGCATCACCGCTTGAAACATCAACGGATTAATGTCGATATGGTAAGTACCCAATATACTTCGTACAAACACAACATTACACTTACACGGGTCGCTGCACTTGCTTCGGCACGTGCCCTATTAAGAGATAGGCTTTCATTCCATATAACCTTAAGCGCTAATCAAGCGAAGTTCGGTGCTTGCACCTTGGGTAGTTGTTTTCAGAGTGAAACGGTTGTCTTTGCGAAACTGGCTTGCTTGCACGACCAACGCTGTATGCTCAGAGATCGGACTGCTTAAAGTGATAATTGGACGAGGTACATGTGCGCAATGAAGAGGAGTTTTATAGTCTGTGGTTATTGCTTTATCCACGGGGTTTACAAGGTGACAACACGAGCGGACAGTGGCACATTTCGAACGTGGTGATACATATAACAGGTGTTTACCGTTTAACGACCATGAGTTTTACATGCTATCATCATGAACGTTTTCTTATTCAACAAATAATTAAGTGGTAAAAATATGTATTTATTTATTTTTATCTATTTATATACTTACTGATTTATTTGTTTTATATTTATTTATTTATTTATTTATTTATTTATTTATTTATTTATTTATTTATTTATTTATTTATTTATTTATTTATTTATTTATTTATTTCACAAGCATTCCAGTCTAGGCTTCACAAAAAAAAAAAAAAAGGATGGGTAATGGAATGTAAGAGGGCGCAGATTAAAGGTTCAGAAGCGCTTGAAAAGTGAATGAAGAACCGGGAATAACACGGAAGTCTTTCTTGTTTATGCCCTAGGTGACCTTGTACGTCATGGAAGCTTTCACCTCGGAGCTTTTCATCCCGGTAAACAAAACAGCAACAGACTAAGATGGAGAAAGGAAGCCGTAACACAGGCAGTAGTGGTTGTAGTGGCTTAGGTATGAACTCAAGCAAAGTTCTCTGTCTCAGTGCATGCTAAATATTAACTAGAGCCGCTGGTGCATTACCAAATGTGTACAAAGAGAACGTGTTTTTCACCGGCATCCCCTGACTAACCTGGTTACCCGGATGCATGCCTGTGCCGCCGAACAGTGGTTTCAAAGAGCCGCCCCTTTTGCGGCAATATTCTTTTTGTCAAGTAAACGCAAAACTGATCCTCTGGGGAATTTCGTGTGGTGATAAATAACGCTGGGTTTCCTGAGCCGCATCTAAATATACTTGTAAATGCAGCGGAGATATTTCTTCCTGTGGATAAAAGCGCGCGCAAAATACTTTCCCCTGTGTGTGCTCTCTAGCACTGTGGATGCAGTGAACCCGGCGCTCCGTGGTTAAAACAAAACCTTGGAGAAGTATGGCACCGTCTACGGATCCCCTCACCACGGATGTTTCCTTGTGCAGAAGCCTTTCTGCACTGCGCATCTACAGCTCAGCGCAATAGAATAGGATATGGTATTCTGATGCAAATGTTGTTTGTATCCATCCTGGCTGTATATTTTGGCTTCGGAGCCTTGTTGATAATCTTGTTGGTAATTCAAACTATGACCACTTCATATTGTGAGTGCGCAGCAATCGCCGTGATGAATACACAGATGTCGACACCGCAAATGCGGCTGCTGAGGAAATGTGGGGCGGGGAATAATATATCTGCTCTTGTTCTTCCTTGGGGTATCATCGCGTGATAATATTAGCGAAAATGTTGCTTCTTGCTGTTTGTTTCAAGACAGCCTAAGCGGTTCAGCAGGCATCTGAGTGTGGAATTTCAAGATGGGGCTGATGTGGGAGATGGGTTCGCTATGGGAACTCGTTGTGGTCTTTGTCTTGCCGGAGCCACGACGACAATATTGTTTTTTTTCCCTTTGTTATTAAAAAAAACAGGTGATCAAAACAAGGCGGTGTGCTCCGGGTCCGAAAGTCTGCGTTACTTTCAAGGTAACGCTGTATCCATTTTGTACAAATAGACGCTCCTAGCTCACCCTTGTCTTCGATCGGCCACTACTACAGCAAAACCTCGTTATAACGAAGTTGAAGAGGAAACCGAAATTACTTGGTTATATTTATTACTTCTTATATCTATTATTGCCCCTTTACTGTAATATATGCTCAATGAAGTGCACAACTTTAAACATACACAGAAGAAGACGGCTCGTAGCCCGCGGAACCACCACATGGCCACGTATGCGATGAACATTTAATAAAACAGCAAAAGAAGTCGTGTGTTGCGGCGTGCGCAAGACACCACTTCGCACCTGGTACGTCTGCTTTACGATAGCTGCCTCCTGTTCCGATGTGATGGTCTTTCGTTTCCACTTTCCACTTGACTTGTCTACAGCGTCATGAAAACGGGCGAAACAGCAACGAGGTCGAAGAAAAGAGTTTGCACGCTGTGACGAGGACTAAGTGCGTCTTGGTCCAGCAGCTCGTGGCACTGAAGACAGCGCATCGACTACGCAGCTGATCTATATGCTGATTCGTCGCTTTCACGTCGCTCTGCTGTGTGAATGAGGATGCCAACGAAACTTACCCCGCAAGATTGGCTTGTCTGGCTCGTGACCTTCGAGATATACCCGCACCGATGTGATGCCGGAGATCACGCCAAGCTGAAACAGCCTGCGTGGCGCCGAAGTGACAAAAGGAACTGTGATTTTGATAATGAGCATCTGCTTACGCGCAGCTATAGATGCGCAGTAGTGAGAAAGACCAGTTGTTACTCGACGACGTCTTCCACGCAGGGAGGCGGGAGTTTTCAACTTCTGCGCCGAACTTCTGCAACGGGCCCAATCATGCATAAAGCGACATATTCGTCGTGTAAAGGTGAAGTATTCTTTTTTGCTTGGTTTTGGAGACAAATCTAGTTGGTTATATCCACTGGCAGGACAATTTTACTTCGCCAAAAAGAAGTTCTAAATGAATTCAACTGAATCAACATTGAAAACATTGAAGGGGAATTTCACTTACTTCGTTATAACCGTTATTTTACTATATCCCGGTTCGTTATAACGAGGTTTGACTGTATATCGTCTTGTTTCACTTATGTGTTCGATTGTTTCGTTGTCTTCGAAAAGAAAGCAATGCACAAAGACAGCAAATTGATATCACCAACATTACGTAGCACGTTTAAGAGAACTGGATCCGCATTCACAAAACTCTCTTATACTAGAGCTGTTCGTAAGAACAGATTCCAGCCAATCGTGATACTGGGCGTATTATTAGCAAAAGCGGCCGGCCAATGGTAGACAGCACTTGCGAAGAAAACGCTCCGTCAATTCTGCTCCTGATCTTGGAGTTTTCGGAATCAGGCGGACCGGTGTCACTGCCTTTGGTGATTATACGCGAATTCAACGAATAGTGCTTTTTGGACATGAAAAGTGCGCACGAGAATTATACACAAGTGGTGTGCATAAAAATTTACACATTAAACTTTATTACGGATAAAAGTTAAAGTTCCAGCAATGTTTGCACGTTCGTGTATGTCATTAAGTGCCACACTTTACGCAATGGCTAAGTAACGGCTCACGCACCGGCCCCATGCTAGTGAATCTTCTTAGCTCCCAGCTTTTATTAGGAAATTGCGAAACGCAAACAGTCTACGTAGCATTTCTTCCTTTGCGTCCAGAAGCCACATACACTAATCTGTTTGCACAAGACGCCCGCTAAGCTAACCTCAAGCAGGAGCTTGCCCTTAATGTAATGCATGCTCTCTGAAGCTTAAAAAAAGGAAAGGGTATCTCTAGCATACTTGAAACCCGTGATGCCATTCAGATCTCAAGAGGCACTTTATCCTTGATGCTACGCACGTGCTTCGTCTAGCTTAAAACAAAAAGAACGCCTCATTGCGTGATTGGAGCGGATCATGTTTCACCGTGCTTTTACATAGCATTTGCTTGTTGTAACAATTGCGGTTGTGGATTGCGTGGCCAGTGAAATCTGTATCGACCGAGATAACAGCACTGCGAGTGAAGAAAACAAGGCACTATTGGGAGCAACATTATTATCGGGAAATCTAAGCGACGTTGCGTTTTCGTTGTTGGGCGATGGCTCAGTTTCTTTGAGAGCATTTGCTGTTAAGGGCCACTGCCAGAGTTGAATCTCAGTTTCTTATTTTGCATTTTCCCTTTCAATAGCTGTCGCAAGTACGGAAGGGCCCTTAAGTTGTTATACATTGATACACGAAATTACTGTAGATAAAGTGATCACCACCCTACACAGTAAAACTTTTTTGCAGCCTTAAGAGTTCTTGGTTAGTCTCAGGCCTAACGTCTTTGCCTGGTAAGGTCTAATGGTTGATGGGGCCTATTTTTCACTGTATAAGATGGACAAACGGAGTAGCCAAGGTGCTCTCTACTTGGTTCTCTCAAAAGCAACTCGTGTACAACAGAACAAAACGGAAAAATAAAGGTTTCCTTTTGGTCGTCTTTCTGTGGCTAATAAATATGATAGCTGCGACAGATGAATCAAAAACTGCATGAAGTAAACTTCCATAGCTTTCACTCTCAACTCACCTCTCAGATATTTCGCGCGCGGTGCGCACAAGGTGGTCAGAAATAACACACAGTTTTCGATAGCAGCTCCTGTCATCGTAAGTGTAGTTTTAGCTCGCTGTCATGTAAGCTATAACATTTTGCAGCCTTACATGCCAACTGCAATAAAATTTGTGACGCGTAAAAAGCCTACTTACAGATAAGGTACATACATAACAGCCTACGTGAAAAGATTTACGTTTGATATGAGAGTGGATGCGTCACGAAAATCTCGCAAAAATAGTTTTTTTTTTTTTCAATACCGAAACTGAAGAAAAAGAGGCCTATTTGCATAACACTTTATATTTGGTATAATACTGTACATTTTGTATAAATAAACTCGCCTTTTTATATATAGTGTGTGAGACGTAGGATTTCAGGGTGCAATATACAGATGCGTTGAATTCATGTGGGTTAATTTGCCTAATACGCTCACGGGCTTTGGGGCGCTCTGGGTTAATCTGAACTACCTTACTTTCTTTTTTGTGCACGCAATGGAGGTCACACGAGTGCTCTATCATTCGACCCCTATCGTAATGTGACTGTTTCTTCTTACCGCGGTATCATTATCAACGAGGAAAACTATTTTAGCCTTCGCCGTCATTAACACCAAGGGAAAGACACTAACATGTGAAGCTCAATCTAGCCAACCTTAACAGGCAGAAAGCTCTTGTTAAAAGTCCTGAGGACGTGCCATTTAAAAATATCACCACTGACAATTTGATTCATCATCATCATCATACTCAGCCTATATTTATGCCTACTGCAGGACAATTTGATGATACCGCTCTATTTACATTTCTGCACATAGCACCGCATCCATATTGTACCTAAGTTAGCCCAAGAGAGAGAGAGAGAGAGAGAAAAGGTAAAGGAAAGACAGGGAGGTTAATCAGAGGTTATCTCCGGTTGGCTACCCTGTACCGGGGGAGGGGTAAAGAGGATGCGTCCCCTCCCCCGGTACCCAAGCTGTGTAAATTTAGCCCAAGCTGTGTAAATGGCTGAATGGCACAATTTCTGTATGCAGAGAAAGTGTAAGAACTTCGTCTGAGGAACGCGGCCTATACTAAAGGCCGCGTTGTTCAATAACTAAATAAAACCGATTCTGATTTTGAAAAGCATGTAGCTCTAGGCTTCTTTTTTTTTCTATGTTGCGAAATAAACTATATATTCACTTACGTTTAGTTTACCAAAGCAACATCTATTTGTTTCTTTGCCACTAAAGAAAGCAAAATAATGTGAGAAAAATAGTCTTCGAGTTACGGTAAATAACAGCAGAAAGCAATCTGACAATAACAAAATTGTCAACAATACCAATAACAAATAACAAAATAGCAAAAACGAAATCCAAACCTTGATTTCACTATAGTAAGCTAACGAACTCCGAGTCTGAAATACGCCGCGATAAAGGCATGCGAGCCAGGGTGAGAAGCCTGGCTTCATTGTTGTAGAGCATGGTGAGTTCATTCTGATTAAGCCAACACATTGGCGTTGTTTGATGTCGCATGGCTCCGCCCCTCTCCCCCCTCCCGAAAGAAAGAAAGAGGAAAGAAACAACGGAAGGAAAGACGAACCTATTTCCGTATTTTACACTTTTCCTTTTTTCTCCCTCTGTTATGTTTTGGTCATGTTTTATGAAGGCTCCGTGATAACTATGACCTCTTTTAGACACGGTGAAACAGCGCTTGAACTCGACGAACAGAAGCGGCAAACGAAGCACTTCGTTTGCTCTTTCCGGTCGACCCGTCCTAGTACCGCTTGTTTTTTTTTTAAACGATGCACCAATCAGCCCAGTTCACTAATGATCCACAGTGAGCTGTCGTTTTCCTTATTTATTTCCCAGGTCTAATAAGCAACTAGCGAAACAGTTCCAATCGCGCCTCGGAATGAAACCAAGGACGCACGTTCATTATGCGCTCAAGACGAGAAAACCCGAAGGCCGGTATTTTGCACAGAATTAGTGAGCAAATAAAACAGACAGAGCGTTGAGTTTTGCTTTGCATTCTTCCTTGCTTGCCGCATGAGCACAAAAGACGAAGAACGGCTTCGGCCTTCTTACGATACTAAAAACAGTCATCAGCGCGCAGGTCAGGAGAAATGGGTAAAAAACAGTGACATGGAAACTTAATCTCCTGGTGTATACATTCCGGTTCAATAGTTTTTCGGGCTAAGCCTCACTTTTCAACGTGAGGAGGCAGGTAATCCGCTCGTTAAACCGACTTTTAGCTCAGGATTTAAGAGGAAGCTTTAGCTCGGGAGTGCATACCTAAATAAAAGGGAACATAGAAATCTTTACAACCAGCCACCAATGCACTGATCTTATTGAAGTTTGTTGTGTTTAGAATAGAAAGTTATAATGTACTGATTGTAGGAAGCAGATTTTTCATTTAGGTCATCACCATCTTTAAAAAGGTTGTTGAAAATTGCAAAATTGCTAAGTACTCCACTATCAAGTTTACGACTTTGTAACTCAGCACTCAAAGACAATATCAAAATGCTTTAAACTAAACCTGGTACTACACCTAAAGCGGACAACATTGATATTATATAGACCACTCTGAACTATGCAACTACCATAAAAACCGGAATATAGGTCGAACTTTTTTTCAAAATACCATTGCGAAAAGTCGACCCTCGTCTAAATACTGTCACCATTGTGCAACCGGCTGAGTCGCATTTGTTTAAAGGTAAGGGTGTCTTTCGGTACTTTTGCCGTTGAAAAAGATGTTTTTTCATTTTTAGAATTAGTTAGTTGGGGGTCGACCTATATTCCGGTTCGACCTATAGTCCGGTTGTTACGGTAATTGTATAACAGGACTATTGCAACGCCCACGGAAGAATTGTAGCAATTTTACGCAGGTGGTAAATTCATATATCAAGTTTGTCCACTTTAGATGCTCTAATAGATGCCGCTTACAGAACTGCAGTAGGTTTTTGATGCAGAATTACAGAGTTGTAAACTTCGTGCTTCAATTCTTTTAAACTAACCAATTGTTGGTGAATTCTAGTAAACAATTTTAGGCTCTAAATCAAGATTATAAATCCCACAGTCACTGGAATTTTAACTTTCCTTGTCAAATGCACCACATTTCATTTAGGTAGGCCAAGAATTTTTCTCATACAAGCATTTCTGCATTTTACATGCACTTTAAAAGGTGGCAAAACAAGGACACAGCCAGAATTCAAGTTTTTTTGAAGCTATTAATTGCACGCGGTCGGGCCGCTGTATATTTTGTGCCCACGTTTTTCTGTAGATAAGGCCATCTCCACAAGTTTTACAGCACATTGTCCGTCAATGATGCCTCTTTCAAAAGGAGATATGAACACATCATAGGCGTTGCGGTGGCTGTTACAGGCCATTTTGCCTAATGCTTCAAAGAATACAGAAAGAAGTTTTCAGAAATATAATACTACAATGCTTGCAGCTTTTTTCTTTTTCTTTTATTTTTTGGATGGACTTTTTTCCCTTTAAGTTACCTTGTCAAAATGTTCATATTTTATATTAGGCAATACGAAAGGGCAGTTTTAAAGTGAAGCTTTATATGTCTAGGCGAAATTGTATATGGCTAGGCAGAATCGCCTGTGTACCGACAATTATCATCAGCATTAGTTCGAGAGTCGTCGTCTTCTTCCGCAGCTGGCTCATTGGCTCGTACTCGTGCTCGGCACGCGCTCGTGCCCCTTCTCCCGCGTTCGTCGTCGTCGTCTGCTACCACAGTTGGCTGCGTTGCCGCTAATCATTCCAGCGTAGAATTTCACTTCTCTTCTGTCGTCGTAATGGGGAGGCCACGTTAATGGGGGTACCAGCCATTGGTCAGGGGGGTATGAGCCATTCATTGTCTTACCTTAACGGACAGATTTAATTTTTGAAGCAATTTAATTTCGAAGAATCGCAAGCGGCAATGGCGGGCGAATGCTGCTAACCACGCCGCCGAGCAAACACGAGACATCTAGAACGCAAGCGACAGCGGCGGACTGCGGGCATACCGTCGGTGACGTCGTTCAGTCCGTCACAGCCGAACGTGTGTGTAACCTCATAATTGAGAAATACTTTGATGAACCCTCGGGATTGACCCAGTGATAAATACCGGGGCCGCACGTTCCGGCTTCGCTGGTTAACCATCTTCACGAAGTGGAAGGGCCGACGACTTTTTTTAATAATACAATATCGGGTGTTTCGGATTCCTGATGCATTTGCTTGTGGTACATAAAGTGTAATTGAAGAAGAGCACATGGACATGGCCAGCCAGATCGTCTGTTCGATGCCTGCAGTGCAACCAGTGGGCCAGCCAGATCGCCAGTGCTTAGCACGAGTGTGAGCCGCTCGGACAACCAGCTGTTCCTGCTCTGCGTCATCTGACTTCTCGGTTACGAACAGACGCCACCATCTGAACTGTTCAATACACACCTTTACAATTGGTGGAGGTGCTGGATAAATTCCGTACACAGTGTCTGAAGTAAGAACAGAGGTCGATGAAGGCGCGGAGGTCTTTGAGTGTCTTAGGTTTTGGAAACTCTGCCGCAGCCCGAAGTTTTGATGGGTCGAGGCAAATGCCATCTTGGGATACCACTTGACCTAGAATATGAGCTTGCGCGCGGTGAACTGGCACTTTTTCAGGTTCAGTTGCAGACAGGCGCTAGTCAAGGGCGTCAGCACTTGCCTAAGGCGGAGAAGATGCGTGTTGAAATCACGGGACGAACACAACAATGTCGTCGAGGTAGCGTAGACACGTGCTCCATTTTAGGCTGCGCAAGATATTCTTCATCATTCGTTCAAACGTAGCAGGCGCACTGCATAGTCCAAAAGCTACAAAAACAACTAACATCGAACTGCATGCGTGCTTTCGATCTACTGGCATAGGGACAAGGCAATTACTTATGCACCAGTGCACTTGAGCCACAGAGAGGAATCCACGCAGACTCGTACAAGACCAATGAGCATCTGCAAGCAGTTAATTACGGGAAGATTTCTCATATCATTTGTGTCTTGTGATCGCGCGGTCGGTTTGTCTTGATTTACGTTGCTGATCCGTCTATCTAACTGGGCCAGTCACTTCCGATTGGTTCAGGGCATTATCGGAGTGAAACGTTCCGGGATAATTTGCAGGTTTGTCGTTGACCCAGATCCGCGCGCTGCCCCGAGTCGAAACCCTTGGTGGATTGCTCGCGTTTCCGAACGCCCCAATTCCGCAACCAACCTTGCAGATCCCTTTTCTTCATCCCTTTTTCATAGACTCTCACGAGCCCGTAGGACCATGCTGTACGGTGTGGCTCGTGGTTCCGTGTCGTTTATTCGACTGGCAATTACAATCAGTTGTCCATTATAGCGCCGGCTAATGCGATTTCTCCTGCATATAAGAAAAAGTGTTCGACTGCATATCTATCTGCGCCGAAAGGAATGTCAGAAACCTGCAAAACCCAAGCTTTCATAAAAACACGCGCATATGCGCACTGTGTCATTCGAAGAAGGCAGGATATAAGTACCTGTATAAGCAGCGTAAGCTAAAACAGTGGAGTGCCTTTTGACGAGGTCTCTTTTTGCCTTGCACGGGTATCACGCGTCGACAAGTTGCATATTCTTATACAAAAAGGAGCGGCGACGTGTACCGTTTCCGCGTAGAAAAAAAAAAGAGAGACGAATAAACACGCTTCTTTTCTATTCGCATATTTCAAGAATGGGCTTTAGGAAGTAAATATTGAGAAATTTTTTTCATGTAACACACTGAAACTGATAATACGCTGAAACTCAAGTAATAGGCTGAAACTCATGCCATTTGACACCTAATCTTCCTGATTCAAATCATCATCATCGCCGTCATCGTTGTAATCGCTGTCGTCGTCCTCGTCATTGTTGTCATCATTATCTCCTTGGAGATCGCGTGTACGGTATAGTCATCTGCTCATGGCCGTAGAACTGGAGAGAGTGGAAACCAACTTTCCATATAGATGCTGTCTTTATAAATAATTTCTGCTGTTTAGTTTCCTATAACATTTTATTTTATGAAAGCAATACTGTATCTAATACGTATTGCCGAAAGGTGCAAAAAAACGCAAGATAATGACGAAGGAGGGCAATACCAGCAAGAAAAGCAGAAATATACAGATACTATACTGGCCCAATGTTGAAAAGTCGTCGCTTATTTCAACTCTCTTCTCAATGACCTTTCACCTGTTCAACATACGCGGTGCATTTAATTACCCTAAGGCGCATGAGTCTTAAATTGAGCGTAAATCACAAAGCAAGCGGTAGTGTTTGACATTTCGTGAAAAATCTAAGGAGATTCCTGCCAGAGAATGTTGTAGCGAGTGTTCATTTATGGTGAATTCTATTGTGGCATTTACCGACAAATTTATCACCCGAGTAAATGTTTGTTCATGAGTCTTACTTAAATTTTCTGACAGTTATTTGCACAGGAGAACCTAGTGTTGTCAGGACGGCCGCCATTTTTAAATACTTTGAATAGGTGAAAGAAAGTGCGCTATCAAATTTCAAAGCAGGCAACCTTCAGTGTCTGTTCTGTAACTTATCGTGCAAACTCCACTATGGAGTAGTCTGCTGCGAAAAATGAGTGAGGACGTGTGGATAAGCTGCGCCACAGAGAATTGAGCCCCCTGCACAATTTAGCAGAAAAGTATTTAATTATCTCTGCTAGACATTTACGTTAGACCTTTCATTAGGTTAGCGCCCGGCTCTTTCGTTATAATTCACCTGGAAGGCAGAAAAGTCAGTCAAGCACCAATAAATTAGCAAAACGATTGTAAGAAAAAGAAAGAGGAATACAATACAATGAAAGCACATACAAGTAACGTACTGGGGTTCGAATGCTTAAAATATTTGAAAAAAGGAAGTACGAAAGAGACAGTTTTCTTCATTCGCATGCAACAAAACAGCAACAAAAATTAATTATGTTGCTTCTTCCGCTATATATCATAGCGTTGAGGACAGTGCGTCATCCACGGGTCATATGTGAAGCATGTGGAATGGACCTTGCAAAAAAGGCTTGTGTTCTTTCTAAGTAAGATGCTAACGATGAGAAATTTAGGGAATTCTACGGCAAAGTACAAAAATATTTGCAACACTAAAAACGAAGAAGCAAATGTGCACACGTCAGGAACACACGTATATAATTTCTTGGGTGTTATGCGTATTCACTGAATGAAGAAAATAGTCATCTTTGTGCAATTACATTACTGCCTGTTGATGTGCTTTTGTCCTTCACCACTCCAGGTATCTTGATTTGAAAGTTTCGATAAACCGTTTATTGTAAATACTATGTTTCGGTACGTAGCAATAGACTCTGCACTCCTTAACTGGCTGTATTATTTATCTTGATGTTATTGTAGGCATATCTCATATGCAGCGAGATCTTTCCAAATAAGATCTGAATATTTTCGCCAGGCGAACATATCCTAACTAGCAAGCAAAATCGCTTATTTGCGGCAGCTCTTCTTGAATGTGAAACTTAATTATCGCCGTTGGTGATCACTTTCCGCAGCATCCCAGGACCATCTACAGGCGGTTACTTTTCCATGGAAGGTTCAGCGGGAGAAATAGGCTTCAATCAAAACACGAGGGTTCAGCCGTGTACTGCTAGCGGGACCTGATCTAGCACTTGCCCAGCGTGGATAAGTGTTGCCGGGTGTGTGGGAGGTAGCAAACAAGCTGTTTACGTTTACGTTCGGCGACCGCGTCTGCGGAAGCACGATGAACCATGAAATTTCGTCACGAAGAGCGTTTGTCCATGGCTGTATTTAGCTGGCAGCCGTCTGCGGCCGCTAATTGCCGGGCGGCTCTCTTGTGGCGTGCGGTCCCTGATCGCGCTTCGACTCACGAGAGCGTTGCTCTTGGGGCTCGGTCAGTAACATCCAGCGAGCAAGACCCCAGCGTGTGACTAGCTCCCCGCTCTGGGTATGTGCGTGCGAACGCCAAGCGGTTAACGCCCACTTGAGGGCGGTGCGCTGCAGCGCAGGCTGCAATGCAGCACAGCGCGCAACTTGAACAGACTGCAGCACACGCGAAGCACGGTGCCGTGCATGGCGGAGAATTTCCATAATTTCGATTTGGATCTCCTTGCAAACCCCAGTGGCAATAATAATTTGTTCAATGGAAAGTTGTCTCCGGATGAGATTGAGAGTCGTATTCAGGGGAAGAAAAACCGCTGACCTTTGTGACTAGCTAGTTTATTTAACTCGATTACGAAAACTTAGGGTTATGCAGCTTTGCTCGAAGGACGAAGCATTGAAAGCGATATCAACGTTTGGCGTTTCTCAGACGGTTTTCAATGAAAACGTGGGTCTACATGTTGGCGTGACGTAGAACACGAGGCAACTTGCGCTGCGCTACAGAAACAGTCATATGGCAGCTATCAGGCGTCTCAAAACGAAGACGTTCAAAAGCGCCGCCACCACTATCGCAGGCACCGAACTACAATGGTGTATGAGATGAGACAGAAAGAAAACTGTAAGGCTTCGCAGTTTGAAACCTACTGCCCACTTCACTGGGAGCGCTGTACACACCACGGTGGGGTGCGCACACAGGTGTCCAGCAGGAACGCTGGTGTTATTGCGCTGAAGGCTCATGCTAGTAGCGAAAGACAGAACGCGGACCTGACTCCGCTGCAGAGGTGATTGAGCGGAACGCGAGGGTGCGTCCACTGAGTTTCGTCGGTTTTGCAGACACATGTATTCCGCGGCTCTCGAACCTTCTACCCTCCATACCCGAGTCGCACTGGCATCATCGTTAATCAAACCTAATTCTTAGGTTTTACGTGCCAAAACAAAACCAAGACATGATTACGACCCACCCCCAGGAGGGGGAGTCTCCTTAATAATTGTTTGGCACCTGGGGTTCTTTAACGTGTACCCAATGTACGGTATCGGGCGTTATTGCATTTCGCCCCATCTAAATACGGCCGCCGCGTCCGTGAATTGATCCCGCGCCTTGAGGCTTAGCAGCGCAATGCCAAAACCACTACGCCACCATGGCGAGTATGCACCATCGCGACCGAGACCCGCAAGGTAGCAGAGATGGCGCCGATAGCGCGTGCGCCCCGCGAGGCTCCACATAACTTATATCTCACAAAACAGCACATAGGAGCCCATGGCTTCTCGACATGCTTCTAGACGACTACGAGGTGTTCACAGGAACGAAAACACTATCGAGCAACACCGAAACCATGATGACCCTAGACCCTGCCATAACTTAAGCATTTTGTTTTTGTAAGGCTGTATATTGGTCCTAGAGTACTCTGTGTCCGTTTTAGTGTGCTTTATGTTGGTGTTAGTTAATTTGTGCAACTGTAGACGTTAAATAATATAGGACTACTCGAAGACCTCATTTCTGCAAATTTAGAGGGACGCAAGGCAGGAACTTGTTCTATATAAGGTGTTGAAGAATTTCTCACCTGGCGCTGCATACGCAATGAAGCCTCCTTACGTAAGGCTTCGCTCAGACTACTCGTTTATTCATGCCTACGTCGAAGGAGAGCGAAGGCAAGTTGCGCGGAAGTCAGCTCAGCTATGTTTGCGCAGAAAGGCGGCGACATATTGAGCAGAGTCCGGCTATCGCACAAGACCAGCCATCTACTACCGTAGGCTCGCGTGGCGGAGAAGTGCCCACTACATATTCACCAGTCGGGCTACCGGCTTCCACGTGCCCTCGACTTATCGCTGAAGTGGCATGCAAATCTTGAATACTCCTGCGAGAACAGTCACGTTCGTATATGATGCACCAAAGGTCACAAGACACAGAGCTAGATCTCCCGTCACACTTCGTAGCCCAGTGATCAGGAAACGAGTGAGAGCATGAAGAAGAAAAAAAGAAGGGAAAAGAACGTTACCTCGGATAATTAATGATTGAGGTCACGTTTGCCACAACCTTAAAATTTGCCAGACTGATTGAAACTCTACAAACTTTCCTAAGATAAGTTTGCATGAATGCGTGCGGATGAGAGGGCAGGAGTGCTACCGTTAATACAGCAAGTATATTTTCCAACTGTTTTCACACTATTATTGAGTACAGCACCTCGCAGTTGTTGCGGCTGGCCTTTGACCTGTACCCTCCAGGGCAAGCGTTTTCCATGATGCTTTCTTCACAAAGAGTCAAGTCGAAATGAAGGCGCTTGCTGCTGCAATACACCTCGGAGCCCCTAACAAGCTTGCGAGAAAGAAACTCACCAAAGCGCCCTTTCCTTCTGGTATTTCGGTAGTATTTTAGTGTAGTGAATTCAACCTGTGCTAAATGTTCGGTTGCTTTTGTTCAGATATTGCCACCTGCCTTAAAGCACTGTGATAGTTTACTCGGTCCTTTTCGCTGCTTTTTGTATCTGCTACTTTGTAACTTTGCGCGCGAGCACAGTGTATTGTTGACTTGCATTCGATGGCCAGATTCAATTTGGGCTTTGCATCACACGCAGACGCTTCCGTAGGAAGATGCCCAGAATAACTTCCAGGAACGCAGTTACAACCGCTCTACCCAAACATAAACCGTCCCCCGGAGGAAGCAAAATAAGCTAATTCGACGAGCCTTTAATTTCGATAGCAATTCTATGCGAACTCCACGGCACATTTTTGTCGTCAATGTCGGCGTCGCGGTGAGGTTCCGTGTATATATATATATGCCATGTCATGCTATACGACATACGGTATATGCGAGTTATATTGCCACACCATTCTATCACTAATGTTGCTCATACAGGGTCTTACATTCTTGACAAAGTTATTCCTCAGAATTTGGAGAATGGCAGCCCACAAACAAATGCGATAAAGCAAAACCCCGACAGCGCACGCCCTTTATCTTAAATCCTATCAGACTTAAATAATAAAAGTGCGAAACCATAGCAAAGCTTAAACCTGAAAATGATGTCATTTTATTGGCGCGGCTGTGCACTACCTCCGGGATCGGCCTAGGAAAAAGGTTTGATAAACCCGATGCGGAAAAGTGGTGGTAAAGTAGCTAAGAAACACATCGGCTGTAATTATTAAACAAAATGAAATTCTACGATTGTAGGATTCAAATCGAGGAACCACTAGCACAACAGCTCGTTTTTACTTAGGTTACGTTTACTTGAGTTCATATTGCCGCTGCAGATACGAGCCTGGGACTTCGTGTACCATAATAACATGTTGCTATCGTATTCACTGCTTCGCCCTTGTGGCGAAACTATGATTTCTTTCTCCCCCCCCCCCTCCCTCTTTTTTTTTAACAGTCCCACCTTGCAGGCTAGACTGCAACTTACTTCTAGGAGGTACAGCGTCAATTTTTGATCACTTGCAAGCTGACGTGCTGAAGGAAGACAACTGCACCACTGCCGCAATTCCAATAGAAATGCAAGTTTTATCCGCAACTAAAAAAAAAGCAAGTCCACAGCAGTTGACATCGAAGAAACACGAGGTCTTCTTGGGCGCATTGGTGTACCACATAGTTTGCTGTTTAGGGTGCCCTAGCTCCGGGATTGGCCCCGGACTGCACTATCTGCGAGATTGGCCCATATTTTTGGTTGAGTAAAATCAGTAAATTTAAGGAATTTTAAGTGAAAATTACCTTTTCCCGTTCTAGGAGTGCGCAGTTTTAACGAGCGCGTTTGGGCTTCATTTAGTGTTTATTGCGCTAATAACGTGTTATTACGGCGCTGTACATAGTTCTACGCTAATTTGGTGCGTCCGTTTCTTTTTTTGTTCCAAATTTCATTTTGACGCTTTTTTTCGCGGTCCTACGTAAATATCTCCTTTGACTCTACATGATAGTGGCCACATACCCAGATCCCACGTACCCGAATCGATCTGAAGTCTCCGAAGAAAACGCTGTCTTTAAAAAAGAAGAAATTTAACATTGTATAAGATGCAAACTGGTAACTTTCATTGATCAATCTTGGTCCTGGTTAAGTATTTTAACGATTACTTGCCTACTACATTCTTTCTCGTACTTCGCAATTTTCACCATAAAGCATTGGCTGCCACTTCTATACTGTAACACAAGAGTATTTGCCATTCCAGAGCAGTTAATGATAAAAATCGCACACAGTCATCAAAATGAGATGTCTCGTAGAGTTGTCAGAGTTACATTATTCTGTGGTGCTCGAAACAGAGACAAAAGACCTGGGTATAGCTCAGTGGCTATGGTGTGTAGCGCTGCAGAGCAAGATGTCGTAGGTTCGATGCCGGTCCCGGCGGCCACATTCCGATGAATGCGGAAAGCTGAACCCATCATAATTTTTGGAAAGTTAAACCCAACGATATCATTGTTTTCCTACATCCTGTGCGGTTGTGAGCACATGATATTCATTGGGCAAGAACATGACCAAAGCTGCTTTAAGCTGCCGTCGCTTGCTTCAGTAAGCTATTTAATGCAACTCTACGCACGTACTCTATGGACATCCGACGCCATTATCGAAATAAATGCTATGTGTTTTATTCTAAGTCAAACAATGATCGACATAACGAAGATATTATCACGACGTGAGGTCTACGGACTTGTCAACGGAGCACTGCCCGCGTATCATTCTTCGCATAGAAACGCACGTTTTACGCACGACTGCACCTGCGTAATAAGGAAACTACGTGTTCAGCCTGCAACGAAACGCGTTGACGAGAAAGCGCTCCATGTAAAACTGAAAGGAAAGGGGGTGCGACACGTGATATCGTAGCACGTCAATTCCCATCGGGACAATGGCTTCATTGTCGCCTCTAATGCGGCTCATTCGGGCCGACGCTCTCGAATTTGGGCGTGCCCCTCGATTGCCCCGAGTGCGACCGACCCTCCCGGACAGGTGCTCCAACACGAAGCGTCTCTTTATTAAGCTTAGCTCGCTGCCTACGACAGAAAGTGGTGTTTACGGCACCAGAAAAAAGGGCATTGGTCTTAGCCCGTCGAAAGTCACGGGCTCGCCATATACCGAAGCTAAGCGCATGGGTTGTCTCTATATTCTGCTGCATCAAGCAGATCCAGAAGCCGGGGTGACAAGCGTCGATGGCCGCATTTATTTTGCCGGCGCCAGAGGCCGACGCTGGTCGACAAGCTGACGGCGGAAGCTTCCGCTGGATCCCAAAGTGTATTATACGTCATTTGTGACGTGTTTCGTGTTCCCCCTGCTCCGCGAAATTGGCGCGGCGGTGGGTATACGGATTCTGATGATTCCTCGAAGCTGCCCAGCGACGAACAAAACAAGACGTCAGCCCCGTGCTGATATTTTGTGCTAGCGTTTGTAACATCCTTAGAAATTCCCGTGTATACCGTGTGATGATGGACGTAACGATGAGAAGGACATGCAGTTTCTTTCACCGGAGGCGACACGATTACTTCCGCTCCCACTGCGCGAAAATCTACCGCGGTGACTAACCTAAACCTCCTTGTGACTAACCTATACTATGGCGTTCACATTCAGGATCTAAGTGAGAGGTCGCGCGTGCAATGCCGGGCTGTAGTGGACTTGTTCCAATCAGAGTGAAATGCAAAATTGCTTATGCGCAGTGCCATTATGGCAGGCTAAAAAAAAAAAAGACACGCCATTCGTATCTCCCCACTACATTCGCCTCTCATACCGAGATTTTGGTTTTTAGGCGCAATATCTTCTTATTCATGCATTCCATCAGTGGCGCAGCTGTTCCTACACTGAAACAAGAACAATTACGTATAGCTTTGCGAGTATCAAAGAAATAGAATGAGTGAAAATTATTATGATTACAACAGTGAAAGGCTAAGAACGGCAATTTGCAATATGATTACACACTCGGTAGATTGCCCTTTTACCGAAATAAAAACAAACAGCCTACATTCAATTCACCGATGTTCAAACCGACCAGAAATTATTATATGTATGACTTTTTAAAGGTAATGAACCAATCCATTCGAACAATTTTAATTAGGGATACATAAAGCCGGCTATCAAGAACACTCACGAATCGTGATGAAAGAGGGGCAAAAAAGATGCGGTGCAAAATTGAATTGAAGCGGTGCGACAGAAGCACTGACGTAGTGAGCTGGCTTAGCTTTAGGCATCTTTTCAATAAAGATCATCCTTTTCATATCATGTAAAAGTGCAAAAACACGGGAGATGGTGGTTCAAAATACAGCGATGCGACACAAAGTCCGAGCAATACACTCGAAATGCTAACACGCTCTCATATCTCACGTCGAGCCAATGCTCGACGTGAGATATTATCCACCAAGGCGTGGATAATACTCGGATTTCTCCTCATAGCACGCCATCTTTCTTTTTGTCTTTTTTTCCCTTCTGATGAGAACTGCTTTATTATTCACATTTTATTCAAGCAGAGAGTGAGAAAGTCTTTGAGAGGCGCTCACGCTTACTGCAAGAAGTGTCGAGGTCGGCAACATCGAATATATTACCGAGCATTCCTTTCCCCCTTTTCTATGCTATTTCTTTCTGGGGGGGGGGGGGGGGGGGGTGTTGTCCACCGGGTGCGAAGTGGCCGGCAAAGGACAAGTGGAATGAACTGGGTTTCATAAATCGATGACACGCGCGCACGACGCAGCGCTTAGCATTTTCGCTGGCTTCATCTTTCCGCTTTCCCACGAAGAGCAGGCCAACGTGATGTAAAAGAAAACTAACAATAAGAGAGACGGGATGTTGCGCAAGGATCTCAAGCGCAACAAAATGAAACGCAGCATGCATTACGTTTCAAGATATTCCTTTTGTTTTGTTTTATCATGTAGCTTTTCTCGCTACCGGATGCACTTGTATTTCCGCAACAACATTTTCACTCCCGTTGGTGTCGTATATTCGGACCGATATCGCAAAGCCAGTGGCAGATTCGGTCCATCATCGCTATGCGTGTATTGGTTACTGCAGAAGTCCAATATCTGTGCAGAGCTTCATATCATGGCGGTTTCGCAACCCGCGTGTACGTTACACTACCCTCCTCTTATGCGGTGTTTTGAGTACGTCGTCTTTTCTGCCTCCAAGACTATTTAAAGTTATTAAAAGTCGGTCACTTTGATTTCAAGGGCGCTGTTCGCGCTGTTACGTCGAAACTGCCCTCTGGCTTGAAGAAGAAAAATAAAAGTCAGTGTATAGCCTTTGTGCAACTGCTTTAATGCGCCAGGAATGGAATGTAGTATTCTTTTTTGTTTTTTGACGTCATACGTATTTCATTCGGAAAGCACAGGGAGTATCTTTCTATTACCGCATGTAACGATAACATGCAACACTATTATCGCTTATATCGTTGCAACCGTGCTACGCACGCGCTTTAGTTTCGCATCGTTGTGTAGAACGAAGAAGCCATTACTCGGTCATATATAGGTCGCGTGAACAGATAGCATTTTTTTTTTCGTTCACTAAGCACAAGGTCGCGGGATCAAATCCCGGCCACGGCGGCCGCATTTCGATGGTGGCGAAATGCTAAAACACCCGTGTACTTAGATTTAGGTGCACGTTAAAGAACCCCAGGTGGTCCAAATTATTCCGGAGTCTATGGCGTGACTCATAATCAGTTCGTGGTTTTGGCACGTAAAACTCCATAACTAACTAACTAACTAACTAACTAACTAACTAACTAACTAACTAACTAACTAACTAACTAACTAACTAACTAACAAACTAACAAACTAACAAACTAACTAACTAACTAACTAAATAACTAACTAACTAACCCTGCATGACGCAACTGGAGCTATATTTAGCCTCTCGCTTGTCGTTCAGAGAGGTATAGCTCGGCAGTACATTTGTCGATCCAAGCGGGAGTGGTCGCATTTGAGTGAGCTCTCTCTTGCATGGCAGATGTATTACATCAAACTCAAACATGTGCACACCATGAGTTATAAAGCAGGAGTTATAAAGCTTACAAGTGGGTTAGATGCTGCAGAAATTTGTTATCTTCACAGCTATCATGCCGACACGTTTCACACGTAGGATCCAGAAATGGCGTGAAGAAACTCGGTCAGCAAGACAAAGGGACGCCAATTTGCGCCCTAAACCTTTGACTACGGCGTGCCCACTACGAAGAAGAAGCGAGAAGGATTTCAAGAATAGACCGCAGGACCCCCAACTACGTGTATCATAAGTTAAGCACGTAAGCTTTCTAATGCGTGAATATACGTCACACGCCTTACTTTGGCATAACTGTCTATAGATGAAAAAAAGCCGTTACTCGATCATACATGCGTTGTGAGCTCAGATGGCACCATTGATTCCGGCCTATGATTTCTTTATGTATAAAGGTGTACGGCGACGTTCGACGTTTCTGGAAGTGGCCTAAGGAAACGTCCCCTCAAGAAATAATTAGCCGATTCTAAGCGTGCATTGCTGCAAAAGTCATATCTAAAGGCATAAGCGCCACTACAACGTATTTAGACGGCATAGACGTCAGTGGCGGTGGTGGCGGTGAAAACAATTATTAGGCTATGGAGGGATAGGAGTTATGCTTTGACCAACCCGTAAGGGACTGGTCCTTACAAATACTAGGTAGAGGCCCCTAGTTTGGGACACCAGTGGCGGTAGCCGCCGCCGGGGGGCACCCGACTAAAGCTTGTTGGGCCTGTAAGTCATGGCAGCCGAGCAGGGTCCTATTTTGATAAACATGTCTCGTCGACAGAAATACAACATTTTCGACTGGGCAGGCACTTAGCATGTGCTGTCATCTGCTATGAGCAGCGTCTGTCCATAGCATCAACTGAACCGTGGCTAACATGCGTTCTCTTCTGCAGGAGCTCGAAAATGCCGCACACTATAGTGCATCCTGTAGTTTCCAGAAGCGTCTTCCTCTAAGTGGACAATAATTGCTGAGGACAGCCAAAAGTGCTTGCAAAATTAGGTAATTACAACCATCGCCCAAGTGCAGCATCCCTATGAATAATTCACAGCATATGCGGCTGCTTAAGCGGACCAGTAAGCAAGTAAGAAAAAGGGTCTTTCAGTTCGGTCAGTATAGGGGGTCACTTTCTAAAACCACATGTAACGAAAGCATGCTATACTACTATCGTTTATTTCTTTGCAACCGTAGTTTCGTATAGTTGTCTAGAGGAAAGAAGTGATTACTAGAACATGCATTGGTCGCGTGCACAGATTGCGTCATTGTCACATCGCGCATTACGCAATTGGAGCTAAACTTATCCTCTCGCTCGCCGTCCAGAGAGACATAGCTTGGCAGTACTTTTGTCGTTCCGATCGGTAGTGGACGCGTTTTAGATAACTCAGTGTCCCGTATGTAAGTGTAATCCACCAAACTGCAACCTGTGATCATCACCAGTTAAACTGCTTACAAGTGAGAAATGTTCTGCTGAAATTGAACGGTTGCTGGGCTATGGCATCCCCGCGTTCGACACGTAGGGTCCAGCAATGGCGTGGAGAGACTCGGCCACCAAGACAGAGGGATGTCGATTCGCGCCAACCACCTGTGACCACGGTGGGCCCACTACGAATGGTAAGAGAGCAACATTGCGAGAATAAACTGTATCGTAAATGAAGCATGTAAGCTTTGTAATGTGTGAATAAATAGCGCTTGTGTATTTGGTGACGTCTTTTCTGTACATAATGCTCATACACCCTCAGCAGCACGGACAAGAAGATTCCCTCCTCTCTTTGCGGCTGCGTCCCCGATACAGCCGAACCAACCTTTTATTGCGATAGCAATTATATGGACACTCAAAAGCAGATTTCTGCCGTCGGCGTCGCCGTCGCCGTCGGCGTCGCCGTCGCCGTCGCCGTCGCCGTCGCCGTCGCCGTGAGGTTCCGTATGACGTCATTTGGAGATGAAATCGTCGCCGCGCGCCGAACGCTGTATG
>NC_051156.1:176938366-176977913 GCF_013339745.2 Dermacentor silvarum
GCGCTAGGCAACACGCAAGAAAGCTCCTCCTGGGTAGAAAGAACAGGGCCCTGGCCAGCTACCACATACCAAGAGTCTTAATTACAACGCTGGCATGATGAGTGCCGCCAGTGGTGTTGCTGGCGTCGCAACGCGATGGTACATGAGATGAGATCAACGGGAAACCATCGGCGTGATTCAGAGCGCAATGAACTATTAGATAAGGTTAGCAAGGTGTTTACAGCTTGCACTAGAGCATAAACGCACAGAAGGTCCGCGGGAGCGGTACAGTGTGCTTATAAAACGCACGCGAACAACGCTCATGTCATTTTCAAAGGGAAGAATGCTGCCCATGCTTCGCGACCGAGGCGACTGAGCGCAGCGTTGACGGGGCATCAACCTCGCTTCATTGCTATTGCAGCCAAAAGCCCTCCGCATCTCTGGAGACCCTCCTCAAACCTTCCGTGCGCGCGCGCGAGCGGTGCATGCACCATCAGCGGAAGAGCAGGACAATGGCTGTGGTGGTGGGGTGAATACAGCTCGAGCGTTCGTAGAATTGCTGTCGCAATAAAACTGCTTTCATTCGCGCGCCCTCTCGACAGAGGAAAACTCGAAACGTAGTATCGGAAAGCCCTAACGCGGCCTCTGTAAGTTTGCGACAGAGCTATGCTCCCACGTTGCTGCAGGTAACGAAGGCGTTTGGTAATTGATGTCTGGGTCTGTACTGGCTGAATAATCTGTGCTGACGTACACTTCTAAAGATCTCGGTGGTGTTGTGTTTTTAATTCGCCCGAGAATCACATCCCTCACTACACGGCACCGGGTAAAAGTGGTGTGCTACTTTGGGGACATAAAACACTTTTGACAAGGGTTAATTGCATACCGTGGGTGCCACTTTGGCCAACTTGTATATTCATTTCACGGATAATCTAACCATGGCAAAATATAATTCACGACGTGCCGGGCGTTACCCCTTGTAAGAAGACATTTTCTTTCTTTTTTTTTGTGAAGGGCTTTCTTAAGGCATATTAAAGGATACAAGAAACTCATTAATGTAAACTCAAGCCTCCATCATGCCGCAATCGTTTCACAGCAATGAGTGGGATTTTGAAGAGTGATATTGAAACAAAGGTTTAAGAAGCCGACCTTTGAGGAATTACACCATCCACCGATATTTCCGAGGCTGTAAGCTGCTATATGCCACATTTTCCCCTTGTTTCGGTAGCTTTTGTAGCGATTACAGATATACGACAGGCTTCTCAATAGGTCGTTCTCACGTGTCGAAAGCCTCTTGGCAGCAGGTGTGCTCTCCCAGATGAGTTCATAGCGAGTTCGGCATGAAGTGCTCTAAGCAGAACGTTGACGCCCTAGGGCAGTAGAATACGCAACGCGGCGTCGGTATATAAGCGCGTGGATGATGGCTACTTATGACGATAGCGTCTCGTCGAGAAACGCGAGCGTCGGGGTAGTAGCTATGGCGCTCGCTTTGATTGAGCGCGGAAATGCGAGCTGTGAGGATGCCGCCAAAGCGTTGCTTAACTGCCGACCGAGTCGCTCGTAAAAGGACGTGCATGCGCTTGTCTTGGCGCGCACGGCAACAGAGCTAGGCAAGCGAAGAGAAGCCGGTAGTTCTTGCAAGCGGCGCTCGCGCCATGCGAGTAAGGCAGACATGTTTGTACGAAGAGTGGAGAAGAAAAAAAAAAAGAAGAAAAAGAAAAAAAGAAGCAGGTTGCCTAATACTGGCTAAACAGAAAGTAAGACAAACCTGGGTTAGCGAACTGACGCGATGTAAGCGCAAGCAAACCAGCGCGCGTTGGAGCCGCGGGCAAAAGTTCGAGCACAAGAGCGGCACGGCACGCTGGAAGCAGAGGCTGGTTGCGTCAGGAAATTCTTCTAGTTAAATAAAACTTTCATGGACACGAATTAAGGTTAGCACAGGTTAATGCGTATTTTTGTAACGGCAAGGAATTGCAAAATGTAACAGACACGAAAAAATAAGCATTTATACTTGATGTTACGTGCTCTGCGTTTGTGAAATACGCACAAAAAAAGAAAAAAAAAAGGATGAAGACTATTGCAATTTTTTTTCATAGCCAGGCCCCATTGTGTAATAAGTATCTTTTATTTCCTTGCTAAAGTCATCTTGGGGCTTTGTTCTCGACCACTTTCTCTTCACATCAAAGGCTATCCTGCCGTGCCAGAAACAAGGCGAGTGCAATGCTAGTACATCTGCCGACAAGCTCTCAAATATAAAAAAAATTACAAATAAAATACGACAAACATCAGGAAAATCTAAATAGTTTACAAAATTTGAACACTGAGAGTCATTCACATATAAAAGAAATATGCCTTGTTGAGCAGAAAAATGCCGGATGGCCCGTGACGGCAGCTTCGTAACAATTTTATCGTTTCATTTGATTGAAATTCTACGTTTTATATATGGTATGTAGCAAAGCAACGGGAAGCTAACTAGGTTTTGTCTTGCCAACGTCATTGCAAGAAATGTTCCGTAATAATAATCAGCACTAATCTACCCTGAGGTCACCAGTTTCTTGCATGCTCCTCAAATTAAGATGGATCTCCCTTTAATCAGTTACATGAGCGCCACATAAAGAACCCCCGTGTTCTTCTTCTATAGTATATATATTCGCCGGCAGGCCGTTCCAAGAAGAGCTCCCGGGTCGTCATAGTATCTTTGCTAGACCTACACAGCGGGCACTAGCGCATGCTTAACGAAACCGCAAATGTTACAACAAGAGCGTTATGCACGTACGATCGGCGTCAAATGAAACGCGAACAGCGGAGCGCGTGACCGAAGCATAACGTAGGCCAGTGATGCCAGAGAAGACTGTGCGATTGTGCTAAACCTATGGGTATCAGTGCTGGCTAGGAGGCTCTGCGGCAGTTCTAGTGTGTAACCAAAATATGCTACAGGTCAGAAGTTTGATACCTGTGCCACACGGGCAAACTAAAGTGCACTTTGACCGAGTGCACTTCGCGGCTAGTGTCATTCACCTGCTGCCACATGGGAACGCTTAGTGACACTCACTGCAGAGCGCACTCACCGGCGAGTGTGTTCGGCGAACTCACTTCGCGGCGGCGAAGTGTGCAGCCTCGTTAGGAATGAGTCAAAAATAAGTAAAGCATTCTAGAAAGAAGAGTCAGGAGTAATTTTTAGTAACATTGTGTTAAATTGCTAACGTTACAAGATAATAAAGTGTGCCACACCGCAAAAAAAAAAAACAAAAAAAAACAAGAACAGCAAAAAACTACTCTCGCTCTCGGGCTGTTCACGACCACGCTGGGTAATGGCTGCGCAGTTTGGCGGATCGAGTCGTTTTGACTGTTGCTGGTCAAGTTACCGTCGTAAAGGTGGATTGTAAATGTTGTTTCTATAAATAATAAACTGTTTTTGTGCACACATTTTTATATAAACAAATATATGCTTTCCCGTCTGACTATCGATCGCCATGGCCATCAATTTGAAAGAACACTTTTCTTTCTCGTGTAGCAGCGCGCCGACAAAGTGACACTCAGCGCGCTGAAGTGCACTCGCTCAAAGCGCACTTACTTTGCTCGTAAGTGCGCTTTGAGCGCACTTACAAGATACGCGATACCATCCAAAGAGTGGACTGGACCAAATTTCAGTCTCTCATGGAAGAGCACTGTCAAGACAACATTTCACATCGTTTGGAAGAGACTATCAAGAGCGCAGTACAAGATACTATGTGCACTCTCACATGCTCTTCGAAGCTAACGGAATTTGATATAGAATTAGAACGACTTCAAGCAATTCGTCGACGTGCTGAACGAAAGTACCGCCGCACGCATGCAATGGATGATTTACGTACCGCCAGACGCATCCAAAAAAAAATCCAGCGCCGGTTAGCTAAGCTGGAATCACAACGCTGGGCTGCGTTTTGTGAGTCTCTAGACCCTCGCAAGCCTTTATCGCAATTGTGGAGGACGGTACGAGGTCTCCGGACAGTGCCCGTGCAGCGGTTTCCATTCAAGGCCCTAGCCCTTTCACAACAGCGACCGGATACTGACGTGGCAGAAGAGTTCTGCGCCAGATTATCCGGCGAACTCGCTTCTCCCAACAATTTTCCACCTTCGAGTAGCTCTCCACCACCGCGAGATCAACGCATGGATCTACCTTTTTCAATTCATGAACTGAAGGCAGCACTAGCTTTGTGTGGACGCACATTGGCTCCAGGACCTGATGGCCTTTCTTACAGAGCCCTACGTCATCTGGGTGAGCGCGCAAGCATTGTTCTCCTAGAGCTCTACAATGAATCTTGGCGAGATGGCACGCTCCCGATAAGCTGGAAAACCAGTCGCCTGGTTCCACTACTGAAGCCTGGCAAATCGCCTTTGGAGCTCTCATCGTATCGCCCAATCGCTTTGGCTAGTTGTGTGTGCAAAGTAATGGAGAGAATGATCCTAGGACCCCTGGAGTGGTACCTAGAGTAGCACAACATTTACCCAGAGGCTATGACGGGCTTTCGCCGTGGTCGATCATCGATAGATAACGTCGTTGACCTAGTCACCTACGTTCAGCACGAAAAATGTCGAAACCGTCTTTGCGCTTCCTTGTTTCTCGACGTGAAAGGGGCATATGACAACATTACACATGAAGCCATACTTACTGCTCTCGAAGAGGTAGGTGTGGGCGGCCGGATGTTTCAATGGATACGCGACTACCTCTCCATGCGATCCTTTTTCGTGAACACTGAGGACGGCCACACCTCTCTACATTACAGCTACCGCGGCGTCCCCCAGGGCGGTGTCCTCAGCCCTGTGCTGTTTAATCTGACTCTCCTTTCTCTCCTTGAGCACCTGCCAAGCACAGTTCAGCTATCAATGTATGCGGATGACATGTGCGTTTGGACGTCTGCAGTAGCACGCCTACAACTGCGTGCGAGGATCCAGAAAGCCGCATCTCAGACTGTTATTTACCTCCGGAATCGAGGTCTGGAAACATCGTCTGAGAAATGCGCACTTGTGGCATTTACACGGAAGCCCATGGCGAACTACAGCGTATTGATAAATGGCCAAAGAATACCCTACATTCGATCTTACAAGTTTCTAGGCGTTATAATTGACAGAGACATGTCATGGAGCCATCATGTTTCATACATGAAGAAGCGGTTAACAGGCATCTGTCACCTGTTTAAGTTCTTCACTGGAAAGACATGGGGAATGTCCACAAGTGCTATGCTGCAACTATACAATGTGCTGTTTCTTGGCTTCCTGCGGTACAGCTTGCCAGCCTTAACTAACGTCAACAAAACGAGTCTGCGCACCATACAAAGTGTTCAAGCACAAGCGCTCCGCATTTGCCTAGGCCTGCCTCGGAGTGCATCCACAGTGGCGACTATAGCAATTGCTGGAGACCACCTCGCCAAGACTCACATTGAGGTTGAAGCATTAAGGACACATATACGACATCTTGCCCGGACTCCCCACCACCACCTGGCATCTCTGCCAGCGGACAGACAACGTACCTCTTTCTGCCAAACAATAGCCACGCATGGTGAATCATTACCAACTTGCTTCACTCCTGCCGCAAGACCTTCGATTCCTCCGTGGTGCCTTACCCAGCCAAATATCAACCTGACAATACCTGGCATCCAGAAAAAAGCAGAGCTGTCATCACCAGCCCTTAAACAGCTCGCATTACTCCTGTTGTACGAGAAGTACCAAGACTCTGCCCATATATACACCGACGGCTCCGTCCTGCCGAAGAGCTCTACCGCGGCAGTGGTGATACCAACGATGGGCACAACTATTAAATTCAAGACGTCTCACGTCACAACATCGACGGCAGCAGAGCTCGCAGCACTTTGTGCCGCGCTGCAATTCATTAGTGATCAAGTGACACACAAATGGACAATTTTCTCCGACTCAAAGGCGGCTCTGCAGTCTCTACTATCACCTTTACGCCGCGGTCCACACGAGCAGCTGGTCTTTGAGATTGCCGAGGCAATACACAATCTGACTGAGATAGGGCAAGAAATAACTTTTCAGTGGCTTCCAAGTCACTGTGGAATTATCGGCAATGAACGGGCCGATCAAGCTGCCCGCACAGCTCATAAAGAAGATCACAAACGACCCATTCCACTTTCTAGGACTGACGCTGCACGGAAGCTCCGCGTGCTCGCTGGCCAACGCACAAGGTCACAATGGAATGAATCGCACTTCATGCATGCTCGTTTATACTCTCTGGACCCAACCCTAAGCCTTCGAGTACCATCAAGGCTTCGCCGAGGAGACGCAACGCTTTTGTGCAGATTATGGTTGGGCGTTGCGTTTACCAACGCCTATGCGTTCCGCATAGGAATGGCCGACAGCGCAGCCTGTGACCACTGCGGCAATGAAGAATCAATTGTACATATATTGTGCGACTGCCCGCAGTACAGTGCGCAAATACATTCTCTTACTGACGCGTTCAACCAATTGGACAACCGGCCTCTGTCGGAAGAAAAAATTCTCCACCACAGACTGGACCCAACGTCAAAGAAGAAGGCCGTGCAGGCGCTTCTGCGCTTCTTGCGAGCCACCGGCCTATCTGACCGACTGTGATTCGAACACTCTTCCGGTGCAACGAAACAATCGCACACCTTCTTTGTGAGTGCCCTTGTTTTAACCCGCAGAGAGCAGCTCTCTCAGCCACGATAGGTCAACTGGACAAACGCTTAATAACGCAAATCAACATCCTTGTAAACTGGCCTACACGAACAACAGCGCGAGCCACCTTGAAGGCACTGCTACGTTATTTAAAAGACACCGAACTCAGTGACAAATTGTTACTCTACACTTTGTGACGTAGGATGGGACGTTGACACTTTTCAACACTAGAACGCCTTCGCAGACGGCGTGACAATGCCCACAGAAACAGTTCTCTTTTGTGTGTGTGTGTGATTTTTTTTTCTTTCCTTTTCTTCCCCTTTTTTGTACTTAATTTTTCTCTCTCTCTCCTGTCGAATCCCTTTACCCCTCCCCCGGTACAGGGTAGCCAACCGGAGATAATGTCTGGTTAACCTCCCTGTCTTTCTTTTACCTTTTTTCTCTCTCTTTTTCTCTACTTTGCTCGTGTGGCATGTGTATGACACATGCACCTTAAACTGAGTAGTGAATTAGCTCATCATAAATCACAGCAAGTGTTGCGGCAAACTGCGTCCATGGCTCGCTAAGGCTGTGTGTTACGGCACTGCGGTTCCCACGCGAATTTGCAGAGCTGGCTGCCCCTACTGCGATATTGTCGTTTCTGTTATGATTACCTTTTATTTGACAGCGCGAACACAAGTAACAAAGAAAAGAGAAGCGAAAATATTGCAGTATAGGGCGATAATAATGGCACAGGGCGATCAAACCAGATGTGGGCGCCTGTCGATCATAAAGTTTCATACAAAAAAGTTGTCGCAGTTTCACCTGAAAGGCGAAGCATCAATTGCGATAGCAAATTTGTAGAGAGCTATACGGAGTAATGATAGTAGCTTTATCAGCTGTATAAACTTGGACATGCAGCAGCACCAGCAACACGCAGAACTGCTGTCGACGCCGTCGGCGTTTTGCCCGCGTTCGCACAAAATGCGTGCGGCGTTGGTGACTGTTGCCGGAGCCTCTGATATAAATAGGCACTTGGTGCCGCAGCTAAACGTCACCTCCCTTTCCTCCCCGTCCCCCCCCACGGCCTTTCGTGCGTCAGAAGAAGGCGCGTTTTCTCTACATATATGGTGATTGTAAAGGAGGAAAGAGACGCCTACTTCTGCAGCCCTTAAGGGAGCACGGCACAGAACGCGCGTTTGTTCTCCGCCGTGCGTTCACTCCCCGTGAAAGCGCGCGTCCCTCGCTCCCTTGCACTCGCACATACAGCGTTCGGCGGCGCGCGGCGATGATTTCATCTCCATTGACGTCATACGGAACCTCACGGCGACGGCGACGGTGACGCAGAAATCTGCTTCGGAGTGTCCATATAATTGCTATCGCAATAATATACGATTTACTAGAGAAAACTCCGACGGTAGTGTCAACGGGAGCTTCAAACAGCTTCGTAAACTTGTCATTTTCAGCAAAATGCTGCGTAATAAATATTTAAATCCGCAGTACTAAAACTATCCGACGACAGGATTCGAACAAACGGCCTCAAGCAGAGATGCACGATATTGAAATAATTGCGCTACGAACTCATGTGTCTATAGAAAGGGCATAGAACGCCCTTCGGGCAAGCCAGCGCGTTGAGACGTTTGGCGCGCTTCGATTTGGCCACCTCGACAGGCTGAAACATTGCAATTTGTGGCGATAGTGCGTGTTCGGAGAGTCTTCTGCGTTTAGAAAAGTATAGATTGCTCTGAAATTGAGGACAATGAAGGCCGATGAAGCGTAATAAACAAGCCCAGAAAGACGTTCGAATCGAAAAGAACGAAGATAAGACAAGTCCATGTACTACCCATCATTCCCACGATGGCTGAAAGATCGCTGCGCTAGAGTTCCCTCTAGTAATTATAGTAGCAAACTGTATGCTGTCAATATTGATGATTGGTCGACGGCATGCACTGTACCTTCAGTTATGTTTCGTGCACATGCTCCGGTGTCCGCGTTTCATTTCATGCCAATAGTATCAGCTGTGCTGAAATATCCAAAGAGTGCGTTTTAACTGCCTCGATTGAACAGCCGTTAGCACCACCACAATGTCCGTAGCTGTCACATGAACGCCGGCAACAGAGGCCATATAGAAGATCAACCATATCTGGGGCTTTCATTCTGCACTTATCTGCAGTCAGCGCAAATATGTGTAATGAATCAAACTAAGCATATATATCGCACCAGCATTATTTTCTCGTTGCCCTAGTTCTCGAGCGCATTTAATAACACGACGCCCTACGCGTCGGTGAGGCGTGTGGGTAGACATCACGTCATGCAATAAAGTGAGAACATCCCTGACAAAGAACACGGTCCCTATTGCATCCGCCAGCAGTCCGCAATCTCTTCTGGTGAGGGCAAGTACGAGATGATGATGACCTCTCTACATCTTTTCTTTATTTGTTTTTCTGGGTGTTATGCAATAAATATAGCCCCTCCAGTTGATCAAAAAATATGGCGAACCAGGCTCACCTCTTGTTTCTACTTCTCGAGCACATGTATGGGGATGATGCTACCCATGCAATCCTTGTTTTGGTTTGTTCATTTATTTGTTCCTTGTACCATCAAAATTCAGGGTAAAAGCAAACTATGGTGCTTCTTGCCGTACCTTTGACAGGGTTGACCAAGATGGCCTCCCGAGAACGTTTAATGCCGACATACATAAAAATGCGATTTTCTGGTCACCAGTTGTTTATATATTTCGAGAGATGTAAGCAATGTCTGTGGGTAATACACTATGTCTGGCGTTCTTTTTTTTTTCTTCTTCATTTTTGCGCGCACACATCATGACCTACCAAAAGGGGGCGACAGTGCAGGAAAAGAAAATCACATCTGCTGCCCTTACATTGCTGCGTTAGTGGAGTCGTCAGAAAGGATTAGGGCTTCCTGCTTTGTTCGTTGATCCTTAACTTTCACTCGTCATCACTGTTAGACGCGCGACACGGTTCCTTAACGCTTCCCGTTGACCCACATGTTCTTTCTTCAAAGAGAAGCATCAACTTGACGTCATTTTCGCCTCAGAAAGTTCCTCACGTTCCTCTGTTTTGTCTCTTTGCAATTCCACCATGGCCGTACATGTTGGTTACTTCACTTCAATTTCGTCTGCCCCCGCTCGTTATCGTCTGTCGCCTTCTCGTTTCTCGGCTGCCGCTCGTCGTCTGCTTCAGCAGCCGTGAACGGCCATGGGTCTTCCTTTTAGGTCCTCCAATTACAGCTCAGGCTGAAAACATGCCCTAGTTTGGTTTCCTTGCGGGCTGAGAGGAACATTTTGTGCGAATACAAAGCAAAGTAGGCCATGTCCTGATGGCCGTTAAGTACTGAGAGTTACGTTACAAATAAAAAAAAATTCTGCAGACCCAACACAGTGTTGGCGTCTAGGTGACGCGAAGTTTTGTGCTAGTCCGTAAACGACATTTCAAACAGCCCTTATTTGTTTGTTTTTAGTTGTGTTCCAAATAAGCGACATCGTACCCAGTAGCACAAACTCAATGGCCCATGATTGGGCCTACAGAAATATATAAAAAATACAGAAAACAAAAGATAGCGTTGAATATCATGCGCTAATTCATTGAAAGCTCTGTGTGCTTTACAGATAAGCTGACATTACGCTCATAATGCTCAGGGAAATTACGTATTTCCCTGTGCGAAAGTATAAGGGCTGCGGATTTTCAAGAAAGCTGATTTTCTTCTTCGTCTATAAAGGTCACTTGAATATGGGAACTGCAGCCCAAACTTGGCACTGCCAAGTTTCCAGTGCAATCGTCAATTTCAGTTTGCGTGTCGGAATAACGAATAAATTCAATTTTTTCGATGAGTCATAGGTCCGTGCACTTTTGATACCCGTGCATACAGATTCTTTTGTTGTGCGTTTTTCGTTTCATTAGGCAGAAGCGCTCACTGGCACTACCTCGTTGTTAGACATTTAGTCATATATACACAACATAATCGGTAAAGCACATCACGAACACACGCAAACTCCTTGATGAAGATGCAGACAAAACTTCGCTTCAAAAATGTATCGGCCTTACTTACAGCGAAGCAAGCGAGATTGTGTCTCATTGTACTGGCTGCTGCGCGAGCGGTTTGACGCATTCCAGCCCCTTAATTTCTTCTCTAATGTAAACACCAACAGTGCTGTAGTAGCACACCGTCCTGAAATAAGTTATCTGTAAAGCGTCACATGGAAACTAAGAAACCACCAGAACGCATAAACAAAGCGCAAGAAATAACAAAATACCATGCTTCGCGATGGACACCACGCTCCGACCTTGGCATCGCACGAGCGACCATGACCATGTTAGTGGCTTAGTTGGCCGAGTAAGTAGCTGTCCGGACCGTTAGTCTCACATCGTCTTGTCTCACAGAAATCTGTGCTCACAGCAGTCTTTTTCAACGTCACTCTCCTTTCACTAGCTTGAAAGTTAACAACGACACTGTACGCACTACACATCATGTATGCAGATGACATCCCCCTTTGGTTCATTCATCCTGAAATCTGTCGCCGAGAACAAGCAGGCCAAGAGGCGTAGAAGTGACTCGCAACTGGTGTGCTCAGACAGGGCTTAAATTCTCTAAGGACAAGACGACGTACATGTCGGCAGCGAACATGTATGGGCGCCGTCTACTTGCACTCTGGCCTCTTCAATTAATTTTGGATCAGCAGCCACTACATGAGGCTTCAACCCTTCGTGCACTTGGCCATGAAATTGCACTCTCGGGATATGCGGGTCCATGGGTCAAGACCGCAAAGCAACAGGCCGCAGAAACGCTAGACTTGATACATCGGACTGTGAAGAAATCTCGTGGCTCGAGCGCCGTACATCGACCTGCCTTCTTGTACGTTCGGTACTGTAACCACGACACGTCCACCAAACCCAGTTCCGTCATCTCACGAAGACCGAATGGGCTTGCCTTGAGGCCATTAATCATGAAGCCATACGTGCCATAACGGGGCGGCCACGTCTCACTCCGGTGCCAACCCTGCAGGCCGAATCCCAACTAAACACTATATCGACGAGTTGGCGCACTAGCTATCAACGCTTTGCTCGGCCGCTGCGTTGGCGCAGTAGATGGGACATGAAATACACAATCCAGCTTCTACGAAGCCCAATGTGGTTCCGTAGAATATGGTACAACTAAGTGACAATAAGCCTCTTGGTTGTCTCTATGTGCCGGTTCGTCGCCAGGCGAATGCTCAAGTTTCTCGTCTTCGTCGCGCCGATGACCATCAAGGCGATGCGACTGTCGTAGCATACACCGATGCAAGTGTTAACGGCACACTGCTTCACACAGCTCTCTCGGGCCCATCGATGAAGGTCAGACATACTCATACGGAGCCGATCCCGCCCCACCGGCCTAGCTTGCCGAGCTTGCCGCCATGCGTGATGGCTTGGCCGCGTTACTCCCTTTTGTTCAAGCTACTCGGTGTTCTCGGCTCATCGTTCGCATAGGACTTGACGCGAGCCATCCACGATATACGTAGAGAAACTTCGTCCACGTTACTCTCAGACAGCATTAACCACCTAGCTGCCAATACGACTATCGAGTTACGCGTCCTGTGAGTGTCTCGAGTGGCGTTGCCGGGCCTCCTCGAAGCAGATTTGGCCACTCACCCATAGGTTATAACGAACCCACTCTCACATTTTCCTGAAGACGCATGCGGACACCTGCTCCGGGAGGAAGACAACTTCCGGTGCACCAGACGAGCCCTTATATCCCCGTGTGGGTCAGGCCTCCCGGGTGGGTTAACCCGCCGAGACCAGGTTACGTTACGGAGGCTGCCTGTCGGGGCTACGCTCACTCCGCCTGTAACCGTTCTGTGGTCGCAACAGTACCGCGGTCCCCATAGTATTTCATGCCCATTTTGTGACGCCACAATCCAGAATATAACAGTGACACACTACTGTGGATGTGCCGAGGACTTCACTTGAGCACTTCACCACCTCCAAACGACAGGCCCATGGCCTGGGCGACCCCCGGACCTTGAACGTTGGATGCATGGGTTATTTCATCATTCGCTTCTGCATTTATTGCATGAATCGAATTTTTTCGTGTATTTTTGACATGCCTTTGGGGGTATTATGCCTAACAGCCAGCTCTCTAAATGGTATGGTATGATAAACTTTATTCAGGTCCTGAAGATCGATTCAGGTCCTGAAGCTTTCTAAATTAAAAAAAAATTAGTCGTCCGCATGACTTTGAGAAGAATTGATGCCGACAAATATTTTGTTAGGCAAGTCATATCAGGAAAGTTATCTGCTAGATCCCGTAAAAAAACTATATTCTCTATTATATCCTGCAGTACACTTCAGTTTCAGCATCCTCTATCATTGGGGTAATAAACTCAATTGACTTGCACAATGCATGAAATCAACCTTCTCGCTAATTTCGAAGCTAATCTACATCGCACAGCCTGCCACGTGCACTGTATATCTTACCCTGGCGGGTGTAGCATTAACTCGTATTGCTCATATTTTTCTCCATATGTAAAAAAATAAATAAATGAAGGAAATCTGACGCCCATGTGCCTAACAACCTTACAATGGTAGCACAGAAATGTTTAAGACACTGCTGCTAGATGACTGATTATTCTTGGTCAATAATAGAGTTGATTGCTCAACTCAACTCAAAAATTTATTTGTTATGGACCAAGTGATGAAAATCACTTGTATGTGGTGCCACTATTCCTTATTTCATAAGAAGAGTAGCATTATATCACAATGCACGAAACGGTCATGCGGTTTTTCATAATGAATAGAGTCCTAATAACAAACAAATCAGAAGGTGTTAGGACTATCTTTTTGAAAGCGCAATAATGGTGCTGGGCAATTCATGCAAGGATTAGCGCTTCAGGCATACTCTTGGAGCAGCGTCGTCTGTGCCTGTATTTCGGAGGCCCGAACAAGCAATGCTGCAGTGGACGAGAATTAGGCTATGTGCTTCGCAAATAATATGGTGTTGACACGATGGGGTGTGTTTGTGTGCAATTGTTTGTTTTCGTGCTCGTGATAACAGCGTAGGCGGCACAAATTAGGTCTACGTGACAATAATGACAATAAGCATCAAACACGACAAATACATGCAAGAGAGGATAAGGTGGTAGGGCGGAAAACAAATTAGGTCTACGTCACATTAATGACAATAAGCATCAAACACGACAAATACATGCAAGAGAGGATAAGGTGGTAGGGCGGGAAACAACGTCAAAAGCATTGAATCCCCAGTGTAGGGTAGCAAACCGGACGTTCCATTCTGGTTAACCTGCCAGCCTTTCCACTTTCTTATGTCTCTCTCTCTCTCAAAAGCATCGACAATGTCAATACCAACAGCAACAACTCAGTGACTACGCTACGTAGCTTACACCGTAACTTGCAGCATTTACAGCCATCAAGTACCCTATATGCAAATGTGCACAGAAAATTAAATCGTTAATACCTCCTAGGTGGCACTGCGTCATTTTGCTCTTGACATGAATTGTGATCGAAGTTGAATAATCCCAAGGCGAAACCTTGAAAACGAGTCATCAAGCCAGAAAAGCATAATGCCCTTCACTCAGCAACTGCCTCTGAACCTGCGGCCTAAATATTAACTTAAAAAAAAAACACGGAACTTAAGAAATGGTTAAGGTGACGTTAGATTTGAAGGTCATCTCACATGCCATGCTGCAGTCATGTTGGGACAGTAGGTGCTTGGATTTTATCCTACCGAACGATGAAAAAAATGTTACTGTTTTACACAAAATATACGAAAGTAAGCATGATGCACAAAGTTGATATGAATCGAATGTAATTAAATAGTTAGGTATGGAACCGCCTTTAAAAAAAAGGCATAAGCCTTTGACCAAACAGCTGCAATTAAAAGGCGTAAAACTACGCTTTTTAACTTATAAACCTAACTTAGACAGGGGAAGTCTGAGAGTGCTAAAGTATGTATATGTGCGTAGTTTTTTTTTTTTTTTGAAATTGAAGTTTGTTTCTTTCTTTAGTACAGAAAGAGGAACAAGAGCAAAAGGCCATGTGGCCTGACAGAGGCATGACAATCACAATAAACTCTTGCTCCTAAGTGCGTTCGGCAAGCATATTCAAAGCAAATACAGCAAAAATGAAAAAAACTGAGTGAGTACAATGTAGAAAATACAAATAAACAAGATAGATTCTTGAAAAAATATTGGTATGTATTTTCACATTACAGTGATGATTCAAACATAGATATACAGTGCATAACAAAATGTTAGTGCCAATAGCCTTTTATTTATAATGAATCGCACAACATGCATTACTTCGTTATATCAAAAAGGAAGTTGCGTACATCACAAAGAAGAAAAAGTCAAAGCTTATTTAGCTAATCCACACTACTCTTTCTGTACTACCTCGCAATTATATTTGTTGACAAAATATTGTATTGACTATGCATTTTCTCCACATTCTTACATTAACTATTACATTTCTATACATCCCCACCCCTGCCCCCTACAAGCCTCCCTATATATGACCACTGTGTTCTTGTCCAGTTACCTGTAGTAGATGAACTCGATCGTTTCAGGAATAAGCAGGCAACCCAAAATAGGATGGTGGCCTTCACAGTGCGAGAATGTTGCTTTCGCTGTAAATGGGTTCAGAGCCGAAAGAATTGCTCCAGTCTGCTGCATTTTTGCAATGCTGTATTGTTACTGCAGGTTTATTGTAATGTCTTTCGATACATCACCTAAACAATGATAGCTTTGAGGCATGTACACTTGGTTCCTCCGGGGGGCTGGGCCTGCAGCCCGTCCATACAATGGCGGGCCCAAGCCATGCCTGGGCTTAGCGCCACGGGCCCGGGCACAAAATTCGGCCCGCGCAGTCCTCTACTATTTCTCACCTGGCAACCCAGTGTCAATTGATGATACTAGCGAGTAGGCGGCGAGCACGGGCGGAAGTCAGCGCGACGGAACATAGTCTGTAGACAATGTGAGGAGCCGGGTGCGCCACAAATTGTTGCTGTTGTTGCCTTTAACACATGGCACGTACCGAGGAGAGGGATTGACGAAGGTCCGGTATGGAAACGTAGCAGAATTCCTACCTTCCCACTAGCTTATTCGTCTGTATTTCCTAGATTTAAAGAAAATTATGAATACCGAATACTAGTACAGGTATTCTGATGCCAATTTATGCTGTACTACTAAAGTATTAAAAGATACAAACTACACGTTATAGTATTGAGATTAATAAAGAGGTAAAAGCTACTTAACATGTCAGTCTTCCTGTAGCAATGATGTGCTCATGAACCTTCTTATTGACATACGTCCTTTCGGGCTCGGACGAGGGAACTCGCACCAAAAAATAAATATTAAGCAGTAAAAAAGAAAGGCCAATACGGGATAGGGGTTGTTCTAAGTATGTCTTTCTTTCGGCATTATATCTTCAGGAGAAGAATAGGCAATGTTCCAGTGATTTCACATCCCCTCACATGTTCTGTAATCTTGTGCATTGCCCCTTTGGCTTTCTGTTGAATGAGGCTGCAGCGTATACCAGCGTATATAGCTCAATGGGCACCATTCTCAAGAAAATTATACTTTAAGGGGGCGCATTAGTTTGGACAACTTGCAGTTAGCAAAGTCGAGAGGGAATGCCCTTTTACGAACATGCGTATTTACGGAACTTAGTCGTAACGTCTTTGTTGCGTTATAGCAACATTTTGGTGAGGATTAAAACACTCCTCTAACGCAGCAGCTAGGAAGAAGTTACGAATAAGTGCCTTAAATACGTATGGTATTAGCAGGGTTTCCCTTTTCCACGTTGGCAACTGAAAGTTGTTGAAGTTCGTGTGGTTTTTTCTAAATATTACTTTTTTATGAGCTGCCCATTGAGTCACGCTGGTGCATTGAAGTGAAGTTGGACAGACGGCTGATGGGACAAGGTCTGAAATTGCTGATTATGGGTATGTGACACGCAAAGGTTCGATGGTGCGAACACACACCTACACATATAAAGCTTTAATTGCTCTATTCGACACCGCAGAAGGGTAATCGAAACTTTGCATTGTCAGAGGGACACGACCGGACATTCCAAGGGCGCGCTAAATGCCTGTAACCCGGTGTAATTAGGAGGGGCTCATTTTTTTGCTACCGACAAATTGCTGTTGTGTTCAGAATCATGTCACTGCCAACAGGTTAAGGTTCCGTAAAAAGAAACTTATGGGCCCTTTAAGCGCTACCTTTGCCAAACTTTTTTCAATTTGATTAAGCGCAAGTCCACGGTGTCTAGTTATCCAACTGAATTTGTTAAACATAAGGTAGAACGATAAATTGTAATGACAGGTATTTGGTGGATTAGATGTATTTCCTAGCGACATAAGGAGTGCGAAACAGTCGGTGATCACTATTAAATGTCACACCTCGCTAGGAGTTCTGTATAGGGTGAAGCAAATGGCCAGTAATTCAGCCACAGAAAAGAAAACAAATTAAGAAAGGAAGTAATAAAATAGCGACACGACATCAGAGAGGTGAGTTGTGGTTCCTTTTGGTGCAATGTATATTGTATTTCAAGCTTTTAATTCGTGAAAATCTATAATACGAATAATGCAAGTGCGTCTTGCATTCCGACGCATTTTAACCACCCATTCAAACGGCCACAATCTTAAAGTCATGGAATGCGAAACTATCCTTCTGATTTCCTCAGGATTCGATAGTGGCATATTCGGGTGGTCGTTGGAGAGCACTGTGGCCGTGCTACGAAGGTGGTGAATGACCTCTTTAACGCTGTATTACGAGAATAACCAGATAGGAAAGTGATGATACCGTTTCATCGGTTCAGACAATTCATACTGGGGATAACATCTAGTTCCTCTTGCACGATTTTTATGGCACTATAAGAACGCTCTGAAACGACCACCTGAATGTGCCATCATAAGTCAGTATTATGCACGCTAAGTTTGGCTTTTCTTTTGTCAGTGTTTTGCGCAGCTGCCCTCGCTTATCAGTCGTCTTTATGTGCTAGTTGTGCGCCTAATTCGAACCCCGACAGACACGGAGGATGCGCAAGGCGCGCTGAGGTCAATGTCGCGGATACGACACGTGGCTTTGTGTTACACGGCAACACGCGAGCAAGGACTTCCGTCGCTGGTCACCCCAATATGGAAGCCATGCATCACGATGACTGAGCGCACACCCGCGGCTGGCGACAACTTCGTGACAGAGGAGCGACGTGCGTGTCCCATGTTTGTGGGCGCTTCCAGGTATGGCGTGCTTTGTCGCATCCGTTTCCTTTCACTTTTTGATTGCGTTACTTGTATACGGTGTGCCTTTGCTTCGTTTTGTTCTTTTTATTTGAAGCACATCCTAGGTGTGTGAACCAACAGCCTCCTATGTATCCCGCACACGAATATCAAGAAAAAAGAGTGGAGCAGGCGTGAGTTAGAGATGCCCATCCCACTAATCGTGGTATGGGCATCCCACGATTGTGTTTTAGGTGTGGCTTGGTTCTCAATAAACATAGTATTTATCAAGAGCTATGCACTTATAGAAGTTATTTATCTTTGCAATTTCTTCTTAATTTTCCCGACATCAAACTGATCATTATCGTTGGTATCTTCAATCGTGGTTTCTCAAAGATCATGGAGTACTTAATAAAATTCTGTCAATTTTGATTTCCCGACATTAAGTTAACACACTCTAATAGCCGTTCAGTACTCGAAATTGCGTTTACCTTGCGTGTCTGTCTGTTTATTCATTTCGTTACGACGAAAGTTGTTGTCGTCAACGACAACGACGATTTTTGACGATAAGCAACCTCGTCATCTCGATTTTCAGCACCACCACGGGGCGAAGAAAATGCATCCGCAACCGCCAGTACTGGGACTCCAGCCTACGTTACTGAAGCATTGTGCATTTTGGACTAGGGCGCGTTAACTACTGGGAGATCGTGCAAGAACAGCGCTCGGCAATAATTGCACGGTACTGCGCTCCACACAGACTGTGAGAGTGGTGGAGCCTGTGCGTGTGTATTGCAGGCCTGAACAAGCAATACTGTGTGAGGATGACATTACGTGCATCGCGTAGAGATTGTTCTAGGTAAGACGGCGGTGTGTTGGCGGTGTGTTACAGTACTTCGTTGTTATGCTCGTGGAAACAGCATCGGTGGCACAAATGAGGCGTGCATGACAATGGCGATTATCAGCCTCCAACATGACACACACCCCTGGGCCGTGTCATTGCAGTCCTCACGGTGGGGCTACTGCAGTGGATGAAGAGGACATGTTCACTGGTGTTAACACAGAATCGCATCTTTACCTTGAGGTGAGTGAGTGAGTGAGTGAAAAAATTACACCATCTTCCCGAGGGGAACCATGGGCTGATGCGGAGCATCGCGGTCGTTATAACGATGTTAATTACGTTGTTGTTACGGTGTTATTAACGTTGTTAACTTGGTGTTATTACGTTTTTATTACGTGTTAACTTGCGTTGGTCACCATCACATCGCGTGAACGCCGTTATAACGACCGCGAAGCTCCGCATCAGCCCATGGTTCCCCTCGGGAAGATGGTGTAATTTTATTTGAAGAAGAGTAATGAAATTGCGTAGACGAAGGTGAAACGGTTAACGAATGTCTTTATTGAGCAGCGTCTATTTGAGGTGTGCACTTGCTTTGAGTATGATGGCTTTGTGGTCGGTGAAATGAACTGTGAGTGGATCTCGTAGCAGTGGTTGTATCTTGAAATTGCTGAAGACGTGATCGATGCATGTTCCGTGAATGGTAGTTGGTTGTTGTTTGCGGTCGTCGTGTGATGCGTGTTGTAGGGAGTGGTGTGATGACATGTACTCAACCATCCAATCGTTCTTCAGGATGTCGACATTAAAGTCGCCAATGAGCATGAAAGGTTGTGTGTCTGCGTATTGTTGCTTTCGGTATTCACTCATGGCCTCGTCGATGTACTTCTCCACGGCTGTGCGTGAAAGGTTTGGTGCGAGGTACATTGTCATGACGTTAACGCCGTAGACGCTAGCGGCACAATGCTCGCCGTTGCTACGTTGGTCAGCAGTGGGGCGCAGTTCTAGGTCCAGCGCGTTGACGGAACGTTTGTCGGAACGCTTGACGTAGATTTCCACACCGCCCGCAGGTCGTCCAAACCCCTGCGTACGCGCGACCGTAGCGTAGCCCGCAATGTCGACGTTCACGGCGTTACACGTCTCCGTAAAGCAGAGCACGTCCACTTTGCTGAGCACCGGATCTCGCTCAATGTCTAACGCATGAGCGCTAAGCGATCTGGTGTACGACGAGCTTGTACGAAATTGTACGTAATTGTAGAATTGTACGAAATTGTACTGTGCCAGACAGTTCGTTGACAGATTCGTTAGCGTCCATTCAGCGCATCGGACGGCGCAGCGTGACTAAACCGAAGCAGCAACTGAGGCAGCGGCGCATGCACCGGGTTTATATAAGCAGCTGGTGCGGAGAGGAGGAGGAGGAGAGAGAGAGGCGCGCAAGCGCGCGCTATCGCACAGGTGGCGGATGAAGACACGGATGGAGAAGCGCGTTATCGAACAGATGGCGTGGAGAGGGGGAGAGGAGGAGAGAGGCGTTATCGCACAGCTGGCGTGGAGAGAATGAGGAAAGGTGCGGCCGGACGCCGACGCCAACGACGCCGCGGGACAGGCCGCCGCTATAAGATGCTCCGCATCTAAAACTTTATTTCAGTGCAGAAAAGAACCAGGGGAGACCCCACTCCACCCGGTTCGTCCCCATGTAGGGACCGCCAAGCCGAGCTTGACGGCCCGATCGCGGCCACTCTGGACGGCCAGGGTTTGGTCGTTGAGTTCGGGGCTGCCCAAGAGCGCAGCCCACCTATCCTCGCTGAAGGCGGAGGCGATGGCTTCACACTCCCACAACACATGGTCCAATCTTGCCGTTAGTCCACACGCAGGGCAGTCCACACTGGGATACCTTTCAGGGTATATAGCGTGAAGAACCGCAAGGTTAGGATTTGCGCGGGCTTGTAAAGTCGAAGGGTCACCGCCCGTGCACTGCATATAAGGCAGGGTGCCGGAGGGGGAATTGTATATCTTATTCATTGCAGATGTGCAGCCGCTAGACTATTATATATAGGTACAAATCTACTTCTCTCCGAGCATGAAATTCATTTTCCTAATTCCTGTATAGTCAAATCACTGTATTGCTTTGTGCCCTTGCTACTGAGATGCATCTCGAAGATTGTGTTATTCTGTGGGTTGGATGTAACTACGTGTGACGTTGAAGAGCGTGTATGTGCAGTCATATTACATTCTTCAGCGTCAACAAAATTAACGAACGAGGTTGTGATAAGAAAAAAAAAGCCGGCAAGCTCGACGCTAAATTTATGAACCAAATAAATTACGGGAAAGTTCATCTATGGCAAAATGTATTCACCGAAAAAAAATCTGTTTAATGATAATACTTAATCGAAAACAGTACGACGCATTTTGGGAAAAGAAAAGCCGCAGCAAAGGCACGAACGCATTAGACAAAACACAAAGGCAAGACGAAGCGAGCACACGTTTGGCGTTCTGGTTCTTTCCGTTCTGGTCCGTCCAATTTGTTCATTCGCTGCATGATTCTCCAAACCGCGCAAAAAATGTCCTATAATGGCTTGGTCCGGAATTACTTTTTAGTGCTTTTCATTCGACTTCAATAGAGTAATATCGTTCGTGAGAGTGAAATTGGCAGTTTTTTTTTGTGTGTGTATGTGTGTGTGGGGGTTGGGGGGGGGGGGAGGGGGGGGGGAGTTTCGTCGCAAGCTATGGCGATTTCCGTTTCGCAGGCACTAAAGTGCGACCTTGCGTCCTCCAGTATTTTTCCAATCTTTCTTTCGCCTTTGCTTAGCACTTGCTTTCTTTCATATTTGATAAATTTAGCCACCGGTGGCGCGCCAGTGCTCACGCTGCCAAGTTTTAATACTTGTTCTGTCTGCTCCGACAATTGACTTTCGCGGCTGTTTACGAGTAAGATGCAGTAGAATACAGTAAGCTATTGAAGCTTCTCGCAGATGCTTCGCAAGTTGCTGCTATACCGTATGCTTCATGCAGTGAACAGCCTCGCACGTTATAACAAACTATCGTAGACAACGTTTGTCATTACAAATTTTCTATTTACTGCAGAGTCTTATATAAGCTACTTGAGAAGCCAGAAGCCCTGCCGCATTTCACGCTCGCGTACATCGGCAGGGCTGACGAATTCGAGAACAACACCGACTGTATACGCTTAATTCTTTGGCTAACCCGTACTACGGATGGAGTCCTGAGGCTACACACGGACGCCTTCTTCATTCATTAAAAAACCCGGGGCCAACTCTCATTAAAGTTCGCTAAGCTTGCGGCAAGGGTTGCGAAGTGCAGTGCTAATTTCGCGGATTCTCCCTCGAGTGGTGGCAGCCAATTAAAGGCGGGCAGTCGTCCAATAGCACCGTCCGATTGCCCAGTCAATAAGCAATTACTGTCGCCGCCGCGGAGATATTGCGGCGAGTCCCGTAGGGACGAACTCTCCCAAGACAAGCGAGGAGTAATCAGCTGGAAAGCAAAGGCGGCGTGTAGCTGTTTGCCTGTCATTGGGTACGCTGGCGTCTATTGCCTACGTGTGACACGTGACCGACGTTGGCGCATGCGTCGCACTGAAAATCCGCTACACATCGTGGACTTCTCGGCTCGAACTCGTTATTCTTTAGTCATTCTGCTTGCATTGGTAAAAGAAGAAATAAAAACAAAATTCGTCGGCTCTTTCATTCCGCGAAGATGGTATAGCCAGCGAAGCTGAAACGTGCGGCCCCGGTGTTTATCACTGGACTAATCCCGAGGGTTCATTAAAGTAGTTCTCAATTATGAGGTTACACGCACGTTCGGCTGCGACTGAGAGAACGACGTCACTGACGGTATGCCCGCAGTCCGCCGTTGTCGCTTTCATTCGATGATCCAGAGTTTGCTCGGCGGCGTGGTTAGCAGCAGTCGCCCGCCATCGGCGCTTGCGATTCTTCCAAATTAAATTGTTTCCCAATTCAGTCTCTCTGTCACGTAACACAATGAATGGCTCATACCCGCTTAAGCAATGGCTTTTATTAAACGCGGCCTCCCCATTACGAGACCCGCGCCGAGTAACGGCAACCTCGTAGACGACGTAGGCCCTCGTCAGGGCGCGCGAGAGCCCAACTGGAGGCACAAATAAAGTTTGCTCCAATCCAATCGAATTCCCATTACGACGACAGAAGAGAAGTGAAATTCTACGCTAGAATGATGAGCGGCAACGCAGCCAGCTCTGGAAGAAGACGACAACGAGCGCGTGCCGAGCACGAGCATGAGCGCAACCCGACGGGCGGCAACGAGCCAGCTGCGGAAGAAGATGGCGACGCTCGAGCCAATGCTGATGATGATAGTTTTCTGTGGACAGGCAACTTTGCGGAGCCATATAAAGCTTCGCTTTAAAAGTGCAGTGGCTCTTTAGCTTACGCTTAAGAGGATGAAGGCGAAAAGCCTGCGCGCTCACGAGGCATTCATTAATTACTTCAACATTCTAATTCGAATGCATTGTTACTTCCTATTACTTGTTTTCTCTTTACTAGGTTTTATCTTTACCTGTTCTGTTTTTCGGTCGCCTAGACATCGCCACTGGTTCTGCGTGGTTAATGGCACGTTAGAACGGTCGCGACTTTCTCTTTCCTTTTCATTTGTCTACTTCCTTGTAGCGCAGGCCGAATTAGAAGGACACGGAAAGGTGCATTAGACAAACACAGCACCGCCAACCTTCCACAACAGATTTATTTCCAGATTTCGCAGGTGCACTTCTACTCTTCAAGACGCCAGTAATACACGTGTACATTTCTCGGCAAATATGACAAAACCGGGAAAACCGCACGCCGACACTTTTCTGCCCACACTGAGCATTTAGAAGGGTGTCCGTTCAGCGCGAACAGAGGTAATCGAGCTCTTTTATTGATAAAGAAATTGATGGCTTACTGGCGCATGCGTCACCAAACGTGGCTATGTTCGTAGTTTCCATAGTCATTTAGAACTTGCTTCTACTCGTGATAACAGTTTCTTTAATGTGTCTGAGACGTCACCTGAGACGTCACTTGAATTTTGGTGCCATAACGCCGGACGGTCGCGGGTTTTTCGATCCACGAGCCATCTAAGGCTTTCGCCTTGATAATAATCGCTGACTGCTAGAATGGTGTTATTAGGTGCTTATACAGTTCTGTAGGGCTTCAGATCAAGTGGTGATTTGTAGCAAAACAATGTAGCAATGTATCGAAACTCAATATAACGCGTGTCGCTTAGTATTTTAGTACCACCACTTCTCTCCTTGAGCGACACAGAACACTGTCCGGGCACATGGAAGCTGCTGTTCTCTTGCTTCATTACTATCATTGCGATGGTGCCCCAGATAACTAAAAGCAGTTGCTTATCATCTACAAGCTGCTCAGTTATCCGGATGTGTAATTGTACATGTGTCATGCATTTGTCATTTATGTATCAATGTATATAAACCCAATACCTTTTTTTCCTAACAGACTCAGCGCTAACTTCGTACATCCAGTTGCTTTAGAAATGAGAAATTATTCAATTCGATGCTGGATGGTCGTCTTTCTGAAATATTTGTTATCAATTCGATTCGGAAATATCGCTATTTAACACCCCCTGTAATCATAGTTGATTTCTTGAGAATGCTCTTCTTACTTTAAACGCGCAGGTTGCACGTAGACAGCAAGATTCAACTGATAATAAGGTGGAAATGTTGAAAGGATGTGCTTTCTGGTGCTCAATTTCACTTCTTAAGGACTAAGGCATTATAAGGGACGAAAATTACTCGAAAAAAAATTGGTCATTAAATAGAAAAGAAAAAAAACGGGTATAAAAGAATACCACACTTGAGCACGAAATTGAAAAAAAAAAACTAAGTACAAACGTGCCGAATACATGTCAAAATGTTGGATTTTTGAGAAATACTTTTCAGTGCAGAAATGAAAACATTTGCACAGCTCTCTTACGATTGCGTCTTCCAACCCCGTTTTGCGTGGGAAAGTGATAGAAAGTTTAAATCGAAAGAAGTGGCATGTGCGGAAATGTATGTGCTGACGTCGCACGAGAAGATTGCGGAAGGACATTGAAGAATTTCTGGGATTCTTATAAATCTATATTCGCTCTGCGTTCGCAAACAACGAATGCAAACGACACCCTGAACAGGATCAGGAATTTCATTTGCTTATTTTTATTTTTTCACGACCGCCTCTTTTGGTGACATTTCGGATTCTCCAGCGCGCATGACAACGCAGCAATCAGATCTGCTGCTTTTAGAGACAAGTGATGTCTTACAATAAATCTGAAACGTGGGTGGCTTGGCACAATATGGCTAAGTCGAAGCGGTGTTTGTCGTCTGACTCTCATCCACCACATCCGCACCCGGATGTGGTGGATGTGTCGACAGGGATCTCACGGCAGGTAATAAATCCCGAGTACCTTGCTCCTTCTCAGGCCTCGGAGTTTCATTTTCGGCTTCGTATTTCTTCATGTGCTCGGTTTCCTCTTTTTCTCAGTAGACACTCACTTCCGGGTGTTTCACATGCCGAAGCTCTCTGACGCTGTCGGCAGGAACGAACTTCGTGGTGGCCGTGTTTGCAGTGTCAAGAAATTGGCCTTCGTGGAGACTGACCGGTGCCGGGGTTGGTCGACTGAGGACGTCTGTCACTTTGATGGCACGAGACACATATCAGATTTGATACTGAAATGAGACTGAAATGAGGCTTTTTTCACCTATACCACTAAATCAAGCACCCTGTCACCCCGAAACAAGTCCCAACCATAGTGCATTCTGGGACCTGTCGAAAGAACGCGTGTCAATTAGAGTGATGAAAGTGTGCATTTTACTAGGCGATTATGAGTACCACAATAACGACGCCATGTAAAAACGGTAGTCCTTAAGTCAGATTTGCTCCCCCCCCCCCCCCCAAAAAAAAAAAGCACAAATGCAGTCCTCCCGATACATATCTTACATGTCTTATAAAAATGGCGAAACGATCGGAAGTCATTGTAAGTCGCGTGTTAAAATTAACATGAAGGTAAATTTATCATTTCATTGCAAAGGCCATCGTAGAATTGTGGTGTGTGAAGTGCGCGACATGGTGCGGTGGTTGGCGACAACAAGTAGCAGACGACAAGGAGTGTGCGCGCGAAGGCGAATTCCGTGCTGGATTGAAAGACGACAACGTCGAAGAGCGTCCGGCACGTGATTACGCTGCGCAAGACCACGGGGCTTCAAGCAGCCAATGAACAAACGACAAATCGGCCAGAGTGGCAGAAAAGCGAGCGTACAGAGCTGCTGCCGACAACGTCCGCGTTTGCCCGTGTTTGAGCCGAACGCACGGGGTGTCCGTGACTGCAGCCGATGCCTCTGGCAGCGGCTCGGCAGGTTTCGACCCGAGAACTGAACACTCGTCGAGTAGCGTCGGAAGTCGCTGCCTCTTGTCGCCTCGCAACGTTTCAATAAATATACGTTCGTGTTGTAGATTGTGTTTACTTGTGTTTACGCAGTTGTATCACATGCAACACATGCACATGTGACACTCGGTGTACCTAACACAGCTTCGCTGTTCGACTATCTTCACGGAGCGGAAGGGAGGTATAATTTTTTCTTAAAATATAGTTTTGCAGCTTTCAAAGCTTAGTTTCACGTGTAAACGTATTGAACTCTTCACTGTGTGAATGTTTCTCCCGGAATATTTATTAATCATCAGCCTATATTTATGTCCACTGCACGGCGAAGGCCTCTCCCTGCGATCTCCAACTACCCCTGTCTTGCGCTAGCTGATTCCAACTTGCGCCTCCAAATTTCCTAACTTCATCAGTCCACCTAGTTTCCCGCCGTCCTCGACTGCGCTTTCCTTCTCTTGGCAGCTCATTCTGCAACTCTAATGGCCCACCGGTTATTTACCCTACGCATTACATGGCCTGCCGAGCTCCATCTCTGTCTCTTAACGTTAGGCCTAACATTTTTTTGTTGTTCCATCGCTCTTTGCGGAGTACTTGCTCTTTGCAAATTGCTCTTTGCGAAAGAGCGAAATATTTATTACGATGTATTTTTGGTAGTTCGTAAATAAATTTTCCGACTTCGTTTTAGCAAGCACACCCATTTCTTGTGATTTTCCGTGAACGATATACATGACTGACGTACTCACTTTATATACTCCACGTATATGATGGTGTGCAATGTCCTCTATACAACTGCAAAATTTTTTATAGCTGCTTTTTTATTTATACGACTGGCGTTTACTCCCTCCGTAATCTGAGTGACTAGTACCAATTAGTCCGACTTTCATAACTTAATTCTTGCGCCACTCCCTTTTTATCTCAAATCGTTTCATCTTCTCAATTAGTTCTGAAAATTACCTTATTTCTTCTTTCAATGCATTGCTCCAAGCTGGCTTTTACACTTACAGCCATCGTTGAAAGCAGTCCCATGGGTATTACTTGCAATATCAGCGAGCTTTTAGTACTTGTTCTAATCTTACGATTATTGCAGACCTCCATATTTTTTTTCTTCAGATGACATGCACTCATCCGCATTGTTTTGCAATATGCATGGAAGCCGTTCCTTGCACACGCTTTCTCCCAACGCGAAAAGTGATTACAGTAGCATTAATTGCTTCACTGTGAAACTTTAAAAGTGTATCCAAATGGACTTTTGTTGAGAAAGCAGTTCATTACTTAATTCAAGTCCACTATTTTTTATGAAATAGTTTGTTTTTGTGGTATTTTTTACTACTTTGATTGCCGAACGTAGTTTGCTCCCGTTTATCCCCTCACCTGTCCGTTCGCACCTCTCCGTTTATCCCAGTGAAAAAGTAAAGTGATAATTTTTTGTCACTTTTCCTTCAATAACGCGTTCCCATCGCATGCCAACGGAAATTTCGGGACCACTCATGCATCGTTAGCTGCATCTCGCTTGAACTGATTCACGACGGAAATATAAAGATATATAAACTAGAGTCCCAACTTTATTTGCTAAGTGCGCGGCGGCACTTTCCGGTCGAGAGAGCCACTTACTGTGAACGCAGTCGAGCATTCGTGGGGCGGAGTGCGGTTCTAACTGCATCGCCAGGACAGGCAATAGTTCTGGAGCTGGTAAGAACGCTGCCTGCGCTTTTAGTCTGACCATGCATAAGCACCGATTTCTACCATCGATTTTCCTCATCCTCTTTATAGCGCTGCTTGCCGCCACGAAGGCGAGAATTCTCAACGTGCACCTGAATGCTGGGAATACTTACGTGCCAGTTCCTCATTTTCAACGTTTTGGGTCGATAAGGAAAAAAAAGGAGGTCTATGCAATCAGCGAGGAGTGAAGTCAGACAACTTGCGGTTGCGGCCTTAGGTGCATGTAGTTAAGTGTGCTGGCGTGTGAGACTAGTTACCCCAGTACAGCGTTAGCGAAGGAAGTACGAGCTTGCATGAGAAACTCCCGTCAGTGTTTAGAATTCCGTGAAACATGAAGCCGGATGCATCCAGCTTAGCAGATTGCTATTATCACGTTATTTTTGCTTTGTTTTATGCAGTTACTAGTGCTCTAGCGGAAACATCTCACAGCTTTGCACAAGGGAGTTTCCGTTCCGGGCGTCTGAGTTACTGCACAGCGTATATCGGCAAAATAACGATAACTCACTCGGCCTCGTTCACAACGCATATCTCAAGCTTTGGTTTTACGCAGCGTCAAGCTTGCTAACGTCAAACTATAGTCTCGCTCACTCGATTTCAGACTCACCAGAAATAGGGCCACGCCGAACTCACTCGGACTCAGACTCGCCATAATAACGCTAACGCAGGGTTACTCAGTCTCACGGGCTCACAGACTCGTACTCGGGGGCATTCTTACTCCCGGAAACATGAACTCAACCCCGCCCTTCCGATTCAGCCTCATGCTTACGCGCACTCACCTGAACTATATATGCCGATGATATCTGCATATGCGTCTCCGGCTATACAAGCATCGTCGCCTCGCACGAATAGCCCAGGGAACAGTAATTGTCATTCAGGGCCACTTGGCAATGCTTGGCTTACCACTATCAGCGGAGAAATCATCCTTCGTACTATTTGCTGGAGTGAAAAGGAAATCTACACGCTTGAAGCTTAATATGGATGGATATGAGATTTGACAAGTCACCAACGTCCGATTTCTTGGCGTTGTCTTGAACCACAGGCTACTCTGGCACCGCGTGTTTGACCACGTTGTGGCGTCATCGTCACAAAGGCTACATGTGCTCAAACGGCTCGCTGGCGTACGCTGGGGCAACCACCCGACATCGATGCTACGGCTACATACAGCGTTGGTTACCAGTCGGATGCTATACCAGCTACCTCTGATGTCACCCTCAGATAGCCAATACGAGCGCTTAGAAGCCATCCATAGAAAAGGTATTCGACTGTGCCTTGGAGTCCCTCAGTCGGCATCGAACAAGAAAGTCTTCTAGGAAGCTGAGTCACGCCCTCTGCGACTTTAGGCTTCTCAGACTCTCATGACCCAGCTACTACGTTTGAGTGATTCTTCGCCATGAAAAGCCCTCTTAAGACGTATAGGTAGCAGGCCGCGCTCACATTTTTATGCAGCACTGAACATGCTTCGAGTCTTAGGATTGCACTGCTCGAAACAGAGGGAAAAGATAGAACCGCCCTGGACATTTGGACATTCCAGGGCATCACATGCGACGTAAATGTACCACGATTGCACTCAAAGAGCTGCATTCCATCTGCAGAAGCCAAGTCACTAGTCCGGGAACATTTCAACACGACTTACTCGAATCACCTACAAGTGTACACAGATGGCTCTGTCAAAGTAGACGAATACCGCTGCGCAGCTGAATTCTATATTACCTCTATGAGAATTACGTGGTCTGGCCATCTGGACTGCATAGCCTCGTCGATAGTTGTGGGAGGCGTGGCAATAGCTGCTGCTCTGTGCAAAAAGACTTTGCCTCTGCAGGATGTGGTTGTCCTTACGGACTCAAATGCCGTGTTACAACTCTGGCGGAAAATGGTTGAGCCGTCGATGACTGTCATATAAAGCCAGGTTGGGGGGGTGTCGTAAGTAGGGTGATCAGCGTGGTAAAAGCTGAAGCTTATAATGGACCCCAGGACAAATACAGGCCGTGGCGTACGCCTTACAGTGAAGTCTCGTAGATACGATTCTGTGTAATACGTTTTTCGGGATGAGACGTTTTTCTTTTGTTTCCAGGCCAGCGTCCCATAGGAAAAATGCATTTTTATTTGGTTGATACGACCGCGTTTTCACGTGAAATTGGCTGACACGACTGCAAACTAGTGTTTCTGAAACTCCTAGCTTTATAGTCAAGTGTACCAGATTAAATTACATACCAACGACCTACGAACAACTTCTTAAGGGCCGGCAACACTAGCAGCAACACCGCCGGCGTGCTGCGCACCGGCGGCGGCAAAATGTGCGCCACAAAAGCTGCTGCGAAGCAGATTTTTTGTGGCGTGAGAGGGATCGGTCCTGGCCCGATTTAAATTGCCACGCGCCCCGGCGGCAAACAGCCGCGGGCGAAGTAGACCAATGAGAAGTGCCCCTTCAGTGACGTACGCGCGGGCACGGTCGGTCTCTTTAAAGAAGGAAGGGAGCGCGCACCTCCAGACCGGCCGTGGCGCGGGAAACTGGTGTCATGCGGACCCGCCCGACCGCTATATTCTCGCACTCGTAGTATCGTCTGCTCGCGTCAGCTTTCGCTAGCGCTTGTTTTGGTTGGCATTTTCAGGCGAGATCTTCATGCACTCACGTGGCTGAACCAAACGCCTGCCCTGTCCGCCAGTCGTACCCCTCGTTGTGTCACGCTGCTCTACGGTGTTCCTTTGTTTCGGAATTCTTGGCCTCGTGGTGCCGTGACCTCCGTAGCTATGTCAAGGAACTTTATAGCTTTCAAAAGAACGTGCTTACGGACTTTGAAGAAAAACGAAGTTCAGCGATAACTGACGAACTGTTTTAAAGTGGCTCAATATAAGTGTCTTGGCTACGGATTCGTGCGGTGCACGAATCCGTAGCCAACACATAATCTCCGCATAAGACGCGCGTTATGCGGAGCAGTATCACTCGACGCCACGGGAAGTTTGGCTAGCGAGTTTGTCACCAAGTAAGGCTGTTTTCCTTAAGTTTGGTGGCTTGCTTTGAATGGTACGTTTTATTTTCTGGTTCCCGGGAAGATCGTATCAACGTGGTTCCAATGTATTTCTCGAGTGGGAGGGGGTGGGGGCAAACCGCGAAACAGTCTGATCTCTCTCTCTCTCTCTCTCTCTATATATATATATATATATATATATATATATATATATATATTTATATGTCTTCGAACTATATAAATTATCAAGATGACGCCGCAGTACAGTGCACATAAAAATGCATATTTCCTACAAACAATTTTAATAACTGAACAAAGAATTGAACTAGGTGTTTAACTCTACGGCACAAATTTATCACTAGTTTAGGTAATAGTATATTGTCGAGGTTATACACAACGAAGTGCAATCAACAAAAATTACTTGCAATATTCATAAGAAAAAAAGACAACAAATGTGGGCGACCTTAGAGAATTACAACCCGACTTGCTGCAGAGCTCTGTCTTTTGAACAGTTGCAATAAACTTTGTTTCTTGTAATTATATCGCATACATTAAAATGCTGCCCGTATACGTCTGTTCCGTTTGAAGCCTTGCCCGTAGTAATGCCTTGGAGCACTGCTTGTTGGGAATTTTAAAAAAGCTAGTAATTCATCCACACGCATGATACTTCGCAATAGCATTTAGCATGGTGTCCTTCTCTCCCTCCCGCCCTGACCCCCCTGACGCAATTTCCGCCAGATTTGATATCGGCTGAGTTCAGTTTTCCCAGGCAACCAGATAAATATCCTTTCTTCGCAAAACACATTCATAAAGTTCCGTATCGCTTTCTTGCGTAATTTACTGCAAATTTCATAATTATAGTCCCCTGGCTTTGAAATTTACCTACATATTGCTCATAACGCGTCCTTTATTTTCGCCAAATAGAAACAAAATGGCTTGTTTATTTCCCCGAGTACATCGCTGAAACCAAGTAGGAACGTATTATGACGCCTGAAGATAGGGAAAGAAAAAAAACAACAGATCAGTAATTGTTCGCAACGCTTCTGATTTGACCAGGAACGCCAAAATTCTGTCGCACATTGCAGCTACCATGTCCCCCCTCCCCTTTCCACAAAATATAAACCTGTTGTAGCCTACAGATATGTCGGAACACTGGGATGCATAGCGGATAGCTGCCATATCACACGCTCTAACACATGAAGAAGAATATTTTTACAAAGGCTATGTTTGCAATCCAACCACATTTAACTTTGCACAGAGAGTTTCCATAGCGTACCACCAATTTTCACTCGATTTGGTCTTGGTGGCTTTTATAGTTCTGACACAGCAGCGGGCTCAAATCTTCCCCGCTCTTTAGACGCGCTCGTAACACTCTAGAGTGCTTGCACACGTATTTGTCACGAAATCCCCGATTGCCCATCGACTTTGAACTGCACCTACACACCACCTATTAACGTGTCCTTGCAGTCACTACAGCACAGGTAGAACATCTGACTTCTAATGTGAAGGTCGTAAGTTGAAATCCTTCTCCACTGCACTACATTTTCAGGCATGGAGTAGCTCCTGACACCGGAAAAAAAATATATCGCCGAGAGCTAGTGGGGCTATACTAGTCCACGTGCAACCAAATTAGGAAAGTCCACTAAGCTTCAACAAAGTCACTCCCTCACCACAACAGGAACTGGCCACCCTGGTGCAGTATTTGGCCACTACCTCCCTCATGACTCCTACAATTAACCCTTGGCCCTCAGTTCCCAGCGGCGGCGGAGCACCTGACCAAGGCGGCGGACAGACCTGTGACGTGGAAGAGGGTGCTAAGAATCTCAGGGTCCGGACAGGTCGCCACTGTAAACCGAACATGGCAACATACAACACGCGCACCCTATCGAGTGAGGCTAGCTTAGCAGGGCTATTTGAAGAATTATCAGGTATTGCCTGGGATATTATTGGCCTTAGTGAGGTTAGAACTGGTCGAGGCTTATACAGAGCTGACTAACGGCCACGTCCTCTGCTACAGAGGTCTTCTAGATAAGAGATAATTCGGAGTAGGATTTCTTGTCCATAAGGACCTAGCGGGCAACATTGATGAATTCTACAGCAATAATGAGAGCGTAGCAGTCATCGTAATAAAGCTGAATAGGAGGTATAGAATGAAGGTAGTGCAAGCCTACGCCCCAACCTCCAGTCACGATGATGAAGAAATAGAAGAGTTTTATGAAGATGTTGAATTACCAATGAGAAAGGTGCAAACTCAGTATACTGTAGTCATGGGTGACTTCAATTAAAAAAAGTTGGGAAAAAGCAGGCTGGCGAGCAAGCAACTGGCAACTACGGCATCGATTCTAGGAACACTAGAGGTGAGATGTTGGTAGAATTCGCGCAAAGGAATAGGCTCTGAATAATGAATACCATCTTCAGGAAGCGCAGCAACAAGAAGCGGATCTGAAAAAGCCCTAATGGAGAAACAAGAAATGAAATAGATTTCATACTCTCTGCCGATCCCAGCATAGTGCAGGATGTAGAAGTGTTAGGTAGGGTAAAGTGCAGAAACCATAGGCTAGTGAGTTCTAAGATTTCTCTCAATTTGAAAATAGAAAGAGGAATATAAGTCAAGAAGAAACAGGTCAACCTAGAGGCAGTAAGGGTAAAAGCAGGCCAATTCAGGCTGATGCTCGCAAACAAATATGCAGCTTTAGAAAAGGAAGATCAAGACAACATAGAGGTAATGAATGAAACCGTAACTAGGTTGATCTCAGAAGCAGCAATTGAAGTCGGAGGTAAGGCACCAAGGCAACCAGTAGGTAAGCTCTCCCAAGAAACAAAGGACCTAACAAAAGAAACGACAAAACATAAAAGTGTCCAACTCAAGAGATCAGATAGAATTCGCTGAACTGTCAAAACTGATCAAGACGAAGAAAGTAAACGATATCCGAAATTATAACGTGGGAAAGATTGAGGAAGCCGTAAAATATGGACGCAGCATTAAATCAGTAAGAAGAAAGCTTGGCATAGGACAAGGCAAGATGTACGCACTGAAAGATAAGCATGGTAATATCATTAGCAATTTTGATGACATAGTAAAAGCAGCGGAAGAATTCTATACGGACCTGTACAGTGCCCAAAACAGCCAAGCTACTCTCATTCGAAATAATGATGAACCGAATACAGAGGCTCCTTCTATACCCAGCGATGAAGTTAGAAGGGCCTTGAAAGACATGACCAGGGAAAAAGCTGCTGGAGAAGATGGAGTAACAGCAGATTTAATCAAAGATGGAGGAGATATCATGCTTCAAAAGCTTGCGGCCCTTAATACGTAATGCCTCACGGCTTCAAGTGTACCAGAGAGCTGGAAAAATGCCAATATTATACTCATCAACAAGAAGGGAGATGTTAAAGAATTAATGAAATATAGACCCATTAGCTTGCTTTCAGTAATGTATATAATAGTCACCAAGATAATTTCCAGTAGAATCAGGGCAACACTTGACTTGAGCCACCCAAGAGAACATGCTGGCTTCAGGAAGGGATATTCTACGACGGATCATATCCATGTCATAAATCAGGTAATCGAGAAATCTGCGGAGTAAAATCAACCTCTCTATATGGGCTTTCATATATAGATCATGAAAAAGCATTTTTTTTCAGTAGAGATACCAGCAGTCATACAGGCATTGCGTAATCAAGGAGTGCTGGAGGCATACGTGAATATCTTGGCAAATATCTACAAGGATTGCACAGCAACCTTTGTTCTCCACAAGAAAAGTAGAAAGACACCTATAAAGAAAGGGGTCAGGCAAGGAGAACAATTTTTCCAATGCTATTCACTGCATGCTTAGAAGAAGTATTTAAAATCTTAGACTGGGAAGGCTTAGGAGTGAGGATCGACGGCGAATATCTCAGTAACCTTCGGTTTGCAGATGACATTGTCCTATTCAGCAACAATGGGGATGAACTACAGCAAATGATTGAGGACCTTAACCGACAAAGTGAAAGAGTGGGGTTGAAGAATAATATGCAGAAGACAAACATAATGTTCAATAGCCTGGCAAGGACACAAGAATTCAGGATCGCCAGTCAGCCTCTAGAGTCTGTAAAGCAGTACGTTTATCTAAGTCAATTACTCACAGGGGACCCTTATCATGAGAAGGAAATTTACAGAAGAATAAAATTGGGTTGGAGTGCATACGAAAGGCATTGCCAAATCCTGACTGGGAGCTTACCATTGTCGTTGAAAAGAAAAGTGTACAATCATGGCATTCTACCGGTGCTAACATATGGGGCAGAAACTTGGAGGTTAACAAAGAAGCTCGAGAACAAGTTAAGGACCGCGCAAAGAGCAATGGAACGAAAAATGCTAGGCCTAACGTTAAGAGACAGGACGAGAGCGGTGTGTATCAGAGATCCAACGGGATAGCCGATATTCTAGTTGACATTAAGCGGGGAAAATGGAGCGTGGCAGGCCACGTAATGCGTAAGATGGATAACCGGTGGATCATTAGAGTTATAGAATGGATACCAAGAGGAGGGAAGCACAGTCCAGGACTGCAGGAAATTAGGTGAGGGGATGAAGTTAGGAAATTTGCAGGCGCAAGTTGGAATCAGCTAGCACAAGACAGGGGTAATTGGAAATCACTGGGAGAGGCCTTTGTTCTGCAGCGGGCATAAATGTAGGCTGATAATGATGATAATCATGATTGACTTTGACCTATCATGGAGGCCACACGTTTCATACCTAAAGAGGAGGTCAACGACAATAACACACCTCAAATTTCTCAGCGGAAATTCATGAGGCACGTGAGTGCGGTCAATGCTGCAGCTTTTTATTGTCTTGTTCCGCAGTTTCGCAAGATACATCCTCCGTGTGCTAAGCAACACCTGAAAAACAAACCTGCTGGTACTCCAGGGACTACAAGCTCAAGCCCTAAGGATGTGTCTCGGTCTTCCGAAATGTTCGTCTACGATGGCAACGATTGCCATAGCGCGAGATCACCCAATATCAACGTACTTAGCCACCAACGCTTTCAGGCTATATATCCGGCACGTTGCCCCATTACCTTCTCAGCATCTTCCTTATTTACCTGCACAAAAGCCACACACAACTTTCAGTCATATCATACCTGCCAATCCTACCTCGTTGCCATCGAACTACATACCTGCAGCAAGGACATCCTCACCTTTACGGTGTCTGCACAAGCCTGAAATACGTCTAACCATCTCAGGAATCACGAAGAAAGTTCGCATGCCGTCATTTGCCCTGAAACAGGCCACATTAGGAATTTTACATGAGGTTCACAGTGGCCGTGTACATGTCTACGTCGATGGCTCAGTCACACCTACAAGGTCAGCTGCCGCGGTAGTGATTCCAGCAAGATCTGTCAAAATACAGCTGAAGACGTCACATGTATCATCAACGACAGCTACTGAACTGATAGCCCTCCGTGCGGCTCTTCATTTCATTCTGGAGGAACCACCCCATCCATGGTCAATCTTCCGTGACTCCAAGGCAGCCCTCGAGAGTCTACTCTCAGCACTGCGCCACAGATCACATGAGCAGCTCGCCGCAGAGATCAGACAAGTCCACCATGGCATAGTTGACGAAGGACACGATATAATATATCAGTGGTTGCCTAGTCACTGTGGCCTACATGGCAATGATCGAGTGGACGCAGCTGGCTGATCTGCCCATTACGGCGTCAATTGCTTTGCGATTGCTCTTTCGAGAGGCGACGCAGCGAAAAAACTTCCCGCGCTTGCGCATGACCTAACATTGCTTCAATGGAACTCATCTGATTCCACAAGTGTGCGCCTTCATACCCTGGATTTTAATTTATAGCTCCGTATTCCTCCGGACCTTCCCCGACGCGACTGTACACTTCTAGTCCGTCTATGCCTTGGAGTAGCATGTGCAATTGCGTACTCCTTTCGTATCGGAATGGCCAATAGCCCAATTTGTGACTTCTGCGGGTGCAACGAAACAATCGCGCACCATCTATGTGAGTGTCCTTGTTTCAACCCGCAAAGAGCAGCCCTCTCAGCCAGGATAGATCAACTGGACAAGCACCCAATAACGGAAAACAACCTCCTTGGCAACTAGTCTACACGAACATCAGCGCAAACCGCTATGAAGGCACTGCTGCGTTATTTAAAGGACACCGGACTTTGTTAAAAATTGTGACTGTACACTTTGTGACTTAGGATGGGATGTTGACACGGTGTAACAGTAGAACTGCTTCGCAGACTGCGTGACAGTGCCCACAGAAACAGTTCTGTTTTGTGTGTGTGTGTATGGTTTCTTTTTTCTCGTTCTTTTTTCTTTTTTTCTCTCTCTCACCTATCGCATCTTTTTACCCATCCCCCGGTTCAGGGTAACCAACCGGAGATGATCTCAGGTTAACCTCCCTGTCTTTTCTTTGCCTTTATCTCTGAGTCTTCCATTGCTTTGATTTTACGTGGCATAATCCGGTATCCACCCATGTTGCTATGCTACTCGCTTGCCAAAGTGACGCTTGATCATGGCTGCATGCCGATGACTGTATGATGCCGACCCACAATCGACTATGTAATGACAACGAAGGAATGACGTCGAAAAGACGACGAATGAGCTATGACGACAACGGCATGATGAGAATGAAATGACTGTTCTTAACTGATGACGTTCGTATCATGACAACAGCGTGATGATGCCGACATGAGGTCAATCGGATCAACACGAGGGCATGACGGCGATGGCTTGACCACAACACTATGACGACAAACGAATGACGAATCTGTAATGACGATGATGCGGCGACGAGGACGGCATGGTGACGACGGTATCACAAAGGATGCGAGATAGCGGCTGTCTGAAGACGACGCCATGACGATGATGGCATGACAGCGGCGGTATAATCACGAGTGAATGATGATAGCACAATTATGACAGAAGAGCGAAGAAGCATGGACCTCAATGGAATGACATGGGCAATATTATGACGACGACATGATGGCAACGACCATGAGCAAACACTTAGTTGCCCAATATTTTAGACAACTTGGGTCACTGGGTCGGCGTAAGATGCTAGATAGATCGATAGGATAGATACATAGGTAGGTTGAAAACGCCTGAAGTAGGCAAAGTACGCCCTAATTGCATGAGGCATTAAATGACAACAAGAACCCCGCGGTCGCCGCTCAGATGAAAACAATTCAGCTTGAAAGCCATCTGGAGTGACAGCTGGTCATTGTCAGAAGACCAGATTCAAATCATGAGTGAGTGAGTGAGTGAGTGAGTGAGTGAGTGAGTGAGTGAGTGAGTGAGTGAGTGAGTGAGTGAGTGAGTGAAATAACTTTATTAGAGGTCCGGCGAAGAAGCGAACTCGTCGCGCACCCATCTAGTCCCATGTCGGGACCGGTAGGTCTGGCCCACCGGCCCGGTTGCGGGCGCGGGTAACGCGACTATTACTTTATAGCGTAATCGCCGTGCGAAAGTACACATTCCATGTGTTGCCGCTGCCAAAAATTGCATCAATAATTCTGCATGAGGCCTTAGTATATTGATCATCATCATCAGCAGCAGCAGCCTATTTTTTATGTCCACTGCAGGACGAAGGCCTCCCCTGCGATCTCCAATTACCCCTGTCTTGCGCTAGCGTATTCCAACTTGCGCATACAAATTTCCAAACTTAATCATCCCATCTGGCTTTCTGCCGACATCGACTGCGCTTCCCTAATTATCTTGGTATCCATTGTGTAACCCTAATGGTCCACCGGTTATCCATCCTACGCATTACGTGGCCTGCCCAGCTCCATTTCTTCCGCTTAATGTCAACTATAATATCGGCTATTCCTCGTTGTTCTCTGATCCACACCGTTCTCTTCCTGTCTCTTAACGTTAGGCCTAACATTTTTCGTTACATCGCTCTTTGTGTGGTTCTTAACTTGTTCTCGACCTTCTTTGTTAACCTCCAAGTTTCTGTCCCATATGATAGCACCGGTAGAATGCAATTATTGTGCACTTTTCTTTTCAACGACGGTGGTAAGCTCCCAGTCAAGATTTGGCAATGCCTGCCGTATGCACTCCCACCCAATTTTATTCTTCCGTAAAAGCCAGGTGACGTCGAGTTTACTCGCGTCTATTGTGGACCCAATAAAGTTCACTCACTCACTCACTCACTCACTCTCGTGATCAGGGTCCCCTGTGAGTAATTGACCTAGATAAACGTACTCCTTTACAGACTCTAGAGGCTGACTGGTGATCCTGAATTCTTGTTCCCTTGCCAGGCTATTGATCATTATCTTTGTCTTCTGCATATTCATCTTCAACCCAATTCTTACACTTTCTCGATTAAGGTCCTCAATCATTTGATGTAATTCGTCTCCATTATTGCTGAATAGAACTATGTCATCTGCAAACCGAAGGTTGCTGAGATATTCGCCGTTGATCCGCACTCCTAAGCCTTCCCAGTCTAAGAGCTTGAATACTTCTTCTAAGCATGCAGTGAATAGCATTGGAGAGATTCTGTCTCCTTGCCTGAGCCCTTTCTTGATAGGTAACTTTGTACTTTTCTTGTGGAGTACCAAGGTAGCTGTGGAATCCTTGTAGATGTTTGCTAAGATATTCACGTATGCCTCCTGCACTCCTTGATTACGCAATGCCTGTATGACTGCTGGTATCTCTACTGAATCAAATGCCTTTTCATAATCTATGAAAGCGATATAGAGAGGTTGATGGTACTCCGCAGATTTCTAGGTTACCTTATTGATGACATGGAAATGATCCATCGCAGAATATCCTTTCCTGAAGCCAGCCTGTTCTCATGGTTGGCATATCACG